>NC_092282.1:9171486-9321486 GCF_036320965.1 Panulirus ornatus
CGTTGCACTTCTATTTCATTATTGCAACAAAACAACAGAAAAGGCAACAGGATATCACTGGCCGACTCCAGTTGGAATGTCTCATTTTTGTGAATGAAAAAAAATCTTGCTCCATTAGAAATTTGTCAGTTTCTCGTTAACAGAAACATATTTCATTTTGACGGAGTGAACGGCTGGGCTGACTGTGGACCGACTGCCTCAACCAGGATTCGAACCTGTACGCTACACCCTCGGCGGCCTGTGAATGCGTCAGAGCAGATGAAAATACTATAACCCGTCTACTTAGTTTACGATGGAATGTCTGTGCAGGTGTAAGTCATGATCGTAATATGTCTAGACATGCGTTACAACTGGCAATGGAACATCAACTTTCTTATACTAACAACCAGATAGCGGCGCGAATGCAAACTACTACGACATACTTTAATGCAGTAATGTCATCATCTTTGAGTATCAAAAGGTCATTTAGCGAACGTCTCTCTCTACAGCAGTATCAGCCTTATGTTGGATTCCATTCTTTATGGCACTTTCATCCCAACAGTATCTTATGATTTTATTATTTCCTTTTTTTCTCCTGGGTTTCCAACACATTTTATACATATTGCCGCAGGATGGAAGAAAGGAAACAAAAAAAAATGTACTCCAATGCTGAGGCCACACCTTCGCCTTCCCCGGCTGACCACCACCACCCGCTCGCCAGGCATGAGTAGAACAAGATCCTTGGGTGTGATGGCCTGGTCTTCTGCTCTGTTCACTACGAGTTAAGTCGAAGACCAAGGCCGTCATATCAAGACGGGGTTATACCGTCGCGCCCCAGAGGTCTTATGACCACCGTGCTCAAGCTTGACAGTTGTAGAAGAGAGCGGAATGGATGAAAGTTCAATATGGCAGCCGGTCTGCCTCGTCCGCGAGCGTTTTCTCCACATTATTTACCCCAATCATTATGATCTGTCTTGATATTTACCCGCCGAACCCTGCGCTACCCTCGTGCTTCAGGCACACCAGCACACACTGGTGGCTTGACCCACTCCCGGCGGGAGTGAATGACGAAAGAAATGCCCTCGCTCGTCGGTAAATCCCGTAAAATACAAGCTACCATCTTTCTGTCCACTGACACCAATTAAATGCTTTTAGCTCCGACTGCCTCGCAGCAACAGCAACTGTGGCCGGCCAGCCAAACAGCACCTGCGTGCAGTGGGGCAATGCAGGTTAAAACAGCGAAGCAGCAAACTGCCTCATGCCACGCACGGCAGGGGGCGGGCGATGGAGGGAGAGGTTGGGAGGGTGGAGCTACTCCTCTCCCTGTTCTCCCTGCTCATTCCCCCTCTCCCCTAAGTAATTCTTTATACTCGGGATGGTAATTATTATCTTCCCCCTCCACAACCTAACTAACGTCGGAGGGTCGTTTGTCTGCTTGTGCTGACCCTTGAACACCTGCCTTGTGCGCTGTACCGTCTCTGTCACACGTTTGTCTCTCTGTTTACTTTACTCTCTCAAGCATTTGCCAAACTACAAAGATTTATTAGAGAAAGTGGCGGAAAAAAATATTGACTGAAGACTACGAAAATGGTTCAAAGAACATCTACCAATATTTTGTGGTCGTAAATACTAGTTGTAACAAAGATAAAACATTGACAAAATGTGTTAAAAGAAAATATACTACAATATTTTGGAGATGACCGGACTAAATACAGTCGTAACAGAAGACAAAGAAAAACGCGACAACGACCCGGCTATAATTCAGAATGGGCACAAGAGAACCGATGAAAGTCGAGGAGGAATTTGAGCCAACTGGTCATGAAAGTAACACGACATCGTCGAACTGCCTACAGAGATCCAACAGGGAAAGACATGGAGAAGGGAAACCAATGATAGTCAGGGGGTTATAAACGAGAGGCACACGGGCGTCCGTTGATAAGAGGACGCTATCAAGCCAAATACTCCTTGATAAGATAAAGAGGATGCTTTAGAACGAAAGACATAAGCTAATGAAGAAAATCTCTAAATAATACAGGGGATTCAATGAACACATGCGTCGGACGGTCACAGGACAAATGGAACTAAAGAATTTGGAAAGAATCAAAAAACACAAGTCATAGGAATGGAACATAGGGACTATACTGAGAGGTTTGGGGAGAAGAGAATGATATACGGTATTCCACGCATGGCGGCAAACGGAAGACTTCAAGAATTATGCCCTAGATTTAAGGGCATCAAGCAACACACAATCATTAAGTCGGCAATAATGCCACAAGGTAGGAGGAGGCAGTTCTACCTCCGCATCCACACTAGCTCTAGTGTGGATGGCCACTTCAAATTTTTCAGGCGCTTTATATGATCTATTGCCACTACAGCAGCACCTTGGGAGATCCAGTCTATCTTTGTAACAAACAATATAAAAAAGAAAGGCTTCAGTAACATATCAGGGGAAACTGGTAAAAATACGTGTGAAAGTAGGTAATACAATCACAAAAAAAGAACAGAATCTCAGATCGCCTAACCTAATCTGCATAAGTCGAGCTTTATTCTAATATCCCACGTTCAAGTGACAATATTACACCACTCACTCATGAAGAAGCCACCGTCAACACGGCGCCAGGCACCAGCAATCCTAGCCCGACCTTCACCACACTGTATAACACTGGTATATATATATATATATATATATATATATATATATATATATATATATATATATATATATATACACACACACAATCGCCCTGTCTACTCGCTGAGCATAAGTGAAGTTTATATAGATCTCGCTGATATATGGTTTGTATAGGTCCCGCTGATATATGTTTGCATTAATCAACTCCTTAAGATTTTCCTGGATGTGTATACCGGTTATCTCCTTACACAACAATATCGTTCACTAAAGACTCAATACTGCAAACCATGTTCTGTAACTTATCTAAATACCTGAACACTACCCTAGAAATGAAGAACACATGTTAAAATCGAAAGCCATATACAGTGCTAATAGAAACCATTACCTACCACGTAATGTACCAAAAAGTATACGATATTATAAAGAGCAAAAAAAAAAAAATGAAAAAATAAATGAATAAATAAATACTCTTGTTACAGATCACACAAACACACGCACTGCCGGGGAGCATCAATCAAGCCAGCCCGGGTTCGAATCCCGGACGATGTTGCCGGCTTACGTCTAAGCCTTTGGCTCAGGTCGACAAATGGGTATCTCGCATAAGTTGGTGTGTGTGTATATATATATATATATATATATATATATATATATATATATATATATATATATATATATATATATGTGTGTGTGTGTGTGTGTGTGTGTGTACATAATGTTAAGACATGGTAGGAGGGAACGCGTGTCAAACCTCTCCACGTAACACACACACACACACACACAATCACATACACTAACGCCTTCACGATGTACGGTAACCCGTTACTGATTACCATACTCTGGTGCTTCAAGTTACCATAAGCCTTAACCATCATTCGCCCTGGTTACCCAGCGGACCAAAGCCACGGGCCAAGGTGGGTCTGCGTCCAGGGAACACGCCAGGGAGGGTGGGTCTGCGTCCAGGACGTCTGTAGCCTTCCCTACCAGCGAGGTTGTAAGAGTTAACATCTAACATCGTCCACGTTGCCTCTCCCGCCGTGCGATACCCGTTGTCAGATAGAAAAGAGACGGGAGGGAGGGAGGGAGTGAGGGAGGGAGGGGAGGGAGGGAGGATTTTTTTCTCTTTTCTGTGAGCCTCTGGAGCAGGAGGGAAGGACAGGACCCTAAGCTTGGACACCAGGCTTTTGAACTGACCTTTCATTAAGGGGTCAGTTGGAAGGTCACCTCATCATCCTTTTACCGTGGTCAAAGGTCGTATCATCATGCACTAGTTCAATATCAATGCCAGACCATTTTACTAATGTAATTGTAACCACAATTTATTCTTTTTCTGCCTATACCGACCTACTGTGTAACAGTTTACTCTCGACCTTAAAATGACCGAATACGTGTATGATATGTGGTCATGTGTGGTGACCATCAGACATGCCTGGATATAACCACCTCTCAAAAGTTGTCTGACCATCACAGGGTCGAAGACTTTAAACCACCTCCCATGAATATATCTGGCATGAAACACAAATACATGACCAATGCTTCCTCCATCATCACTCAGTGAAAAATACACAGTATAACCGTAATGACAAAATGACACTCAACTTACTGCACTCGTGGCTTGGGAGGACAAGTTCTACGAACTATCGTCACGAGCCCAGCTGAACTACTGGCTCCTGCCGACGTCGTTTGGGACGAACACATACAGAACACTTATGGCCCAACACAGACGTGTGGTCCAACACACCGCCACCACTCCCTTCCCTCAACACCTCCGTCGGCCGCTGGTGTCGGGAGGAACCGCCAAGACACCTCCTCCTCCTCCTACCTTCAGACTAACGAACGTGACCAATATGTCTTGGGGGGGAGTATGACTACCCTGACGTCACGGGGCAGCGTCTGGCGACTGTGGCTCTCAACAGTATGTGTGGCGATCGTGACATCACAATGGAGGCACGCACATACCTTCATCTAACACTCGACGTTTACATGCACTCCTCTCGTCCCCCCACTGGAAAATGAATACAGAAACATCATGGACGAGTGAGGAGTATGGCGGCAGTCAGGTCGTCCAAAGGAAGCCCCTGTTTGTCCCACGTCAGACGAAAGGATCACCTGAATTGTGTGGTAAGAGTTGTGGCTGCAGAATAAGTGATTGTAAAATGGCCATGTAAAGGGAAAATCTCGGTGGCGGAGGGGCGCACAAGCGGCCACCAGTTGAAGTTGTGACGACGGTCTAGACACACGGTCGCCAGGGACCTGCCACTCTCTATATCAACTGTCTAAACCGTCTGACGCTCGCGCTGACCTGCGTACCACAACAGTTCAAAACCACACAGAAAAGAGGCACAATGTTCTTCCAAACGTTTAAGCGGCAGTTTTTAAATTACTATTCCATGATGTTCTTGAGACAAACTGAGTGAGTGCAGTTTAGGTATTACGAATTGCTAGTTTACGACAGTCCAGCACCCTAACCTCCTGGCGTTAACCTTTAAAATAGCCATGATTCGAGGTTAAAGAGAAGGTCATTAATTCGAGATGATGAATGAAAGTGATTCTAAATGTTATTCTGATGTGTGGGAATTATTCTCAAAATCTATTATTTCCTTAAAATCTGTTTCCCTATCGGGCAGTGGGGCTCGTGGCAGTAGGTCTGTTGGCGTCTCTTACGACAGCAACACTTGGCCTCTTTATGACCCCCGTGACGAGAGGAGGCCAAGGGAACATGGTGGTCAGGTCACTCACTGTCACTCCCTCATCGACTCTCATCTCTGAAGACCATGGGTGGCGATGCCAGGGACGCCCCTCGGGGTCAGAGCAATTTATGAATTCGTCTAAAAGGTACGACCCTCCCTTGTCCTGCACCGAACGCTTGACCTTCAACCACTTCAATACGGCGGTGCGACCCTTGGGTATGGTGGGCTGCCCTTTGACCTGACCCAGGTCAAAGGGGCACCCTACCATAACCTTCTCGCTCAGGGACTGTACCTCAGTATGAGCTCTAGGATCGTACCGTCGTGCCGTTGCTCAAGGATCGCACGGTCTTCCTCAAGAGGTTACGGCGCCGACGTCAAGCGTCACATTACGTTCGGTGACGTCTCACTCCCTCCCGCCAATTGTGTGACGGAGGCGGTGACGGTGCGGACAATTGCCGGGGCGACGCGTCGTATGGACACGGTAATATGTCGCAGTCTTCCCTCCCTCCCGACCCACGAGCCTCCATGATATCTTCTCACCCCGTTTATCTTTTGACTTATGACCCCCCTCAGTCCCCGGTGGCCTGCTGACCTTATCGCCTATTCTTCGTGACACGGGAAGGAGAGATATGAGGGAGTTTGGCGGTCCATGGCGGGGTTTATCTACCTGAGGAGAGTAATAGTGGTATCCAAACTTCCTGATGTGTCACTAACCTGACCCTGTTCGAGAGGAATGGAATACCAACAGACCACTGGATCCTTGCGAAGGGTGTGAGGAACACAGAGCCTAGTGATGGGAGAATAGAACAACAAGCAGATGATTTAAGAAATGCCCCGCCTCTCCCTCCTCATTGTACCCTGCCTCCTCACTGCACCCTGACCTTTGACCTTCTTCCCTAGTGGTGATTCCCCAAACCCCGACCCATTCCTTGATGACATACCTGACCCTGTTCCTTCTTCTTAGTGACCTCGATGACCCCCCCCCCCCACGTCCCCCCTATTTCCCTTACCCTAGACCCATCTCCTGCGTGACCTTCCGGTCTTAAGACATCCTGTAGATGACTCCCTTCGGCCTAACATACGACCCTGCCTCGTCAATGACCTCTATGTTGACACAGATAGACCCATCCTATCTCCTCCACCTGATATATGAGATCCAGTCTCCTCAAAGTACATACTCCCTTACTCCCAAGTCTCCTCCCTTCCTTGCCGGTGGGAGGGAGACTTGGGCTTCGTAAGGTAATGCAATATACATTGAGAGAATTGGGGGCGAGGTCAGTGTCAGAAGTCAAATATCAATGGGTAGAGATGAGAGTGGCATATCCACGATGAGTCAGGGGGGGTCAATCCTCATCCCTCCTCCCTCTACTCACCTCTACACTCATCCGTTAAACTCACATCCTCCATTTCTCTCTGCTATTCTGAGTATGCCTTTATATAACTTTCTCATTTCTCCTCACTGACAAAATCCCCAGATATAAATCTATATTTCAGAAGGCCGGGCAATTTTGGACGTCGCGCCATTTTCTGAGGGAATTTCCTCACGCGCTGGATATTTCCATCTCTGTAATCTTAGAATTACGTCTTTATATGCAAATAAGAGTCACTAGAGCAGTTGCCCGACCCACTTGAACCCAACAAGGAGCGTCCGTGGCTTGGCACTGTCTGCTCGCGTCAGTATGGGGTGAGGTATGCGTGTACTTGAGG
Organism: Panulirus ornatus; assembly: GCF_036320965.1. NCBI lineage: Eukaryota > Metazoa > Arthropoda > Malacostraca > Decapoda > Palinuridae > Panulirus > Panulirus ornatus. Next base: position 9,178,492 of record NC_092282.1, read on the forward strand.
ACCGTCGTCACATCCTGATGGATCCTAAACTGTGTCTTACAGGACTTTTGACTCCTGCCATTCCCGTCACTTGGACGGCACCAGAGTAAGACATCACACTACGGGGAACCAGGAGGTGATCAAATAATAAAATACATATATACAGAGGAACAAAAGTTGTGTCGGAATTTACATAAAATCTTTATAAAGTCTTAAAACGTTTAATGAGACTTTATTAAGTAATTATGGCGGTCCTGATATGACATACCTCTAGAGGTAATGACAAATATAAATGACATACGCTACGAAAGTGACAAGAGGCCACGATGTATGTGACAATGTAATATACAGTGAACGGGAAGCTAAAGACAGAGGAGTGGCTCACTCACTGTAGGGAAGAAAGGAAAAATGTATTCACTTGAGATTTAAAGACTGATAACATCAAGCGCGCGCGCACACACACACACACACACACACACACACACACAGCGACCTGGGCGCCTCACCATGGAGTCACAATCACGGTAGTTACGATGAGGGCTTGTGCCTTAACCCTTCACGGTCAAGTCTCGGGCCATCGTACCCACGGGTCGTCCCACCATCATGGTCAAGGATCATTTGCCTGAGCCTCGAAGATTGTCCCCTCGTCCTCCAGTCATCTGGGAAGTTTCCCGCCTGAGTAGGTCACCCATTCCTCATGCTATACCACAACCACCAACAGTTTCCCATCCTAGTCTCTTTTCCTCTCCAACTTCATTCACGTCCCACGCAGTTCGTCGACTTCCCACAGACTTCCCCTATTCCATGGCCAGTCTAAGAACATCATAAGCCTCCACGATTATCGTTCCCATAATCATAAGAACTATAACTCTCCCCACTCTGTTAAGGGGGAACAAGAGGAGGAGGAGGGGCAACTCGGATCAAATATTGTCAGATGGAAGTAAGTGGCAACTCGCCGTGAACGGTTTAATATGAGAGAGAAATTAGCATATCCAATAACAATCGAAGGCCGCGTTCGGAACAATTTGATTAATTAATTGGGCAGTGGAAAACCCCTCGCAGCTGGGCGCACCCAGTCAGCCTCATCATAAATCAGTTATCCCCAAACTTTATTAAAGGGTGACTGATTACAACGGGCACGACCAGGTCATAAGCGAATCCAGGGTCATCAGATGTGTAAATTTAGCGTCCTTGATAGGTAGCTCGCGTCTAACTCAGATCTATATCTAACTGTCTATATCTAATCTTGTTCTCGTACCTCCCAGTGGAGTGGCGGCCAGGCACCCCAGCCGGTACACACTTCCATCTCCCTCCCTCACCCTCCACACATACCTCCGTCCGTCTTCTTCCACAATACACTCCCTCACCTTCCTCCTCCTCCTCCTCCTCCTCAGCTCTTCCCTTTCAACTCGTTTCCCTCAATACATATATATTCTTCACCAAGCTGTACTCCTGCATCCTCTCCACCTGACCAGACCACTTCATAGTAATCCCTTCCCCCTCTTCAATATCACCATTCCCCATGTTTTTCCTTCCCCGACAACCCCGAAAATGTTTGTATTCCACTTGATCATGACTTACTCCATCGTGTCTGCTAACGCCATGAGGATTCCTCGGGTGGTTCATTTCAGTGGTGTGAAATCCTTGAGCTGTCAGCTCTGTTCCCTGTCCAACTCAGTGCCACGTCCAGCTCAGCAAGACCCTTAATACCTTCAACATTTAGGCTTGATCATCACTTGTCACTCTCCGGTACTGAATAATTCATATAATCCATCATCCTAACCTAGTGGTAGACCATGCTCCCTCCCTCTCCAACCATCGATCTCTCCCTGGCCAGGTTGCGGTAACATACCAACACTGACAAACCCGTGTCACCTGCTCTGAGAGGGTAAGTAAGAATCACTGTTATCATTCTTCCACACACCAGGAATAAGAGAGTCAAGGTAAGTCGAGAGAGAGAGAGAGAGAGAGAGAGAGAGAGAGAGAGAGAGAGAGAGAGAGAGAGAGAGAGAGAGAGAGAGAGAGGCTGGAGTTCACGTGTATCCTTAATATTGTCTTTCATAACAAAAAGTGAAGGGATACATGTTGCTGGTGATGGTGAGGTATGGCGTATTCATGTTCATTCCACCTGATGACTTTCCTATAACATTTTCCTTCAGGCATAATAATCCAGTTTTCCGACCGGTGTGTTGTCGCAGGAGGCGCGGGTTGGGAGAGAGCCTTTGCATTACAGTCATTTTCTTCTCCTGCTCTTAAGGGGACGTCATTCTTTGGGGGGGAGGGTTTCTTAAGCAGTGCTTAGGCCAAACCACCTCGCCCGGGCTTGAAGCCAGCCTGTATGGTCTGTGTATCTGTGTAACTCTATGTAACTCGTGTTCCACGTCCAGGTCTGTTCTGCGTCTTTGATCCCCACCTGTAACTTAAGAAGGCAGGACTATTATTCTTACCCCAAGTTCTTTTCTTTTCTTTTCTTTCCTTCTTTCCTTTCACCTCATCTGACCCAAGTTCATGTGGTCCTTGGCCATCACTTGACCTCCTCCCATCCGTCGACGTCCCTTCCGTTAACTCTACAACTTTCCACATTCCAATCCTCTCCTCTCAACCACTGGACCAATTTGAACCAAACTCGGCTGGGGGATGGCCCCGCATGTGGACCCTCCCCCAGACTTGTGTTCGGTGACCCCCCCTCAACGAGTCTCCAGGATGGTCGCTGTTAATAACAAAAGCTAGGTGGGCGGCACAGGTTCACATGAGTCTTAGTTACATTCATCGCCACAAATTCCCTCCCCCCCCACTCGTATATGTCATAATGTCTCTGGTCACCGTCTTCCCTTGAACAACTCTTTTCTTTATTTCTCCTTCCATCCTGCCATGTTTACACAGCCTGGGACGCAAACACTTCAATTCTTCAACCTCCTCCCCCAACATTGGACCGCCCATCCCAATCATTTCACCTCCATTCAATATTCCTATCTATTCCGCGTTGTGTGACAGGAGTCTATTTCTCCACACCTTTCGAAACCACAGCATCTTACGCTCACGTAACTGTGAACTCCCTCCTTCCACCACACCGTGTGATACTGCCTCATTACCCTTCATAACTTCACTCCCCGCCAGCCAGAGCCAGCCAGCCAACACCACCTACTGAATCCTCTGCAAATACTCGAGGTAGCCAATGGTCAGGTCTAGCTTAACCTTAGCTCACTGTGGCTCTGCTCTCTCTCTCTCTCTCTCTCTCTCTCTCTCTCTCTCTCTCTCTCTCTCTCTCTCTCTCTCTCTCTCTCTATCCTTCCAGCTACCGCCGTACCAAGTTAAAATACCAACTTCCCCCAACAGTAAACATCTCCTACTTGCAAAATGTGTAAATATGTTACCCGGGTGGAATTAATACCGAGGAGCCACCGTTTGCACATAATACATCCCTGAAAGTTTGGCAACATACGATCCTAACTGTAGGACTTGAGAGGCGCTGGTGTCTTCGCCACGGTCGGCAACAGACGCGAAGAAAACGGAGGCAATCAAGACAACCATTTTCTCCGACTATTTCAAAACTCAGTTCATTCTAATTTTTCTAACTGTTATTACAATACCCATCAATGTATTCTAATGCTTCTAACTGCTGTTACAATACCCATCAATGTATTCTCATTTTTGTAAGTGCTATTACAATACCCATCAATGTATTCTAATGCTTCTAACTGCTGTTACAATACCCATCAATGTATTCTAATGCTTCTAACTGCTATTACAATACCCATCAATGTATTCTAATGCTTCTAACTGCTGTTACAATACCCATCAATGTATTCTAATGCTTCTAACTGCTATTACAATACCCATCAATGTATTCTAATGCTTCTAACTGCTATTACAATACCCATCAATGTATTCTAATGCTTCTAACTGCTGTTACAATACCCATCAATGTATTCTAATGCTTCTAACTGCTATTACAATACCCATCAATGTATTCTCATTTTTTCTAAGTGCTATTACAATGCCCATCAATTTATTCTAATTTTTCTCACTAACATGACCAAGAGCAAAATTTTCGGCGCGTACTGCCAGGAAACTTTTTATCCAAAAGTTTTAAGTGCCTTTTCTTCCCCCCCGACAATATACTTATATAAAACTTTATAAGTAGTTACGAGGACAAGATTTTTAAGTGTATCGAGTGTTGTATTACCGCTTTATTATAACTCGTCGTGTGAGCTCAGAACATGATAAGATGGGTGGTGTGGGCTCATGAGAGGGATGGCAGTATGAGAACAATGGTTCGACTCCTGAACACGACGAGACGACTTGTATGTGAGAGCGACGGCACGACCCTTGGGCAAAGGATGCGACGACCCCTTCCAACATGACGATACGACCCTTGAGCACGGACGTAGGAACCCTTGAGTATAGTGACCTGCAGTCGTACTCAAGGGGTCGTACTGTCGTGCTCAAGGGTTGTGACCGTCGTGCTCAAGAGGTCGTACCGTCGTGCTCAAGGGTCGTGACCGTCGTGCTCAAGGGTTGTGACCGTCGTGCTCAAGGGTCGTACCGTCGTGCTCAAGGGTTGTGACCGTCGTGCTCAAGGGTCGTACCGTCGTGCTCAAGGGTTGTGACCGTCGTGCTCAAGGGTCGTACCGTCGTACTTAGGGGTCGTGACCGTCGTGCTCAAGGGTCGTGACCGTCGTGCTCAAGGGTTGTGACCGTCGTGCTCAAGGGTCGTACCGTCGTGTTCAAGGGTTGTGACCGTCGTGCTCAAGGGTCGTGACCGTCGTGCTCAATGGTCGTACCGTGGTACTTAAGGGTCGTGACCGTCGTGCTCAAGGGTCGTGACCGTCGTGCTCAAGGGTTGTGACCGTCGTGCTCAAGGGTCGTGACCGTCGTGCTCAAGGGTCGTGACCGTCGTGCTCAAGGGTTGTGACCGTCGTGCTCAAGGGTCGTGACCGTCGTGCTCAAAGGGTCGTACCGTCGTGCTCAAGGGTCGTACCGTCGTGCTCAAGGGTTGTGACCGTCGTGCTCAAGGGTCGTGACCGTCGTGCTCAATGGTCGTACCGTGGTACTTAAGGGTCGTACCGTACGATTCAGATGACGCGATAAACTCGAAGCCAACCAATGAAAGGGAGTGTAAAAGGATCACATGGAAAGAAGAAGATTTGTCTACACCTGTCATTCAGTATTCGCTTTAGTGAACCAAGCAAAAAGATTATGTGTTATCTCCACAACTGTGTACATCTTTGTAAAAAAAAAAAAAAAATAAAGTGTAAATCACTACGAATGTAAATCTTTAGGCTCCTTCTTACCTGCTCTCGAATTCAAGGCTTGTTTACGTTCGTTTACTTGTTCTTAGAAGTCATTATAGATCCTTGAAACTGACAAAAATAAGATCCATGGGCCATATAGAATTACATTAGTATATTACGTAATTACATATGATTATATGATTATATTTCAGAAGCATGATAAAAAGGGAACTGCATCATAAAGTATATCCCCATAACGTAGACCAATTATCAGAACAATAAATAAAATGGATGATAAAAAAATCATTATCACCATCCTAAATTAAACTGTAAGTAATTTACATTAAATAAAGTATAACTTACGAGGGTTATGCTGCAGCGTATCCTTTAAATATATGTATACACACACACACACAGCGCACCCCTCCTCGGTCGTCTCATCTTTTGTTATTAACTAAAAACTGTGTGCAGGGAAGAACAAGCTGATTGATCAACATTAACTTGTACAGTAATTACATCCACCTTACTCACTCGCTTGCTGTGAAGGTAATTAATATAATCGTCAGAACGATCGCTATTCAATTAAGCTAATGACCCTAGCTATTGTGTACAAGGCTATGTACAATGTGTGTATATATATATATATATATATATATATATATATATATATATATATATATATATATATATATATATATATGGATATAAGATGATGGTTGTGTGCATTTCACTGTTCATCACAATCCCTGGCCCATGGCTGGGACTATGGTTATAATTAAGACAACATGAAATAGAATTATTACTGGCTTCCCCCCCCCTCTCTCTCTCTCTCTCTCTCTCTCTCTCTCTCTCTCTCTCTCTCTCTCTCTCTCTCTCTCTCTGTGGGTAAATAGCCCTGGGCACAGGTGGCTCCCAAGTTCTTCCCCAGGCACCAGCTGTGCCCCAGATGGTATAGGCAGGGGGTTGTCGTTCCTCTTTTTTTTCTTCCAATAATTACTAAATGAATAACAAATTCTAACATTCTTTTCGCTTTTTTTACATCAGTTATATATATATATATATATATATATATATATATATATATATATATATATATATATATATATATATATATATACTTTGCTGTAACAATGCAAAGACCAGAAAAAATACTATATTTCATAGAAATAAAAATTATATTTTGATTAACAAAGTGCGACTAGGCTTATAATAACCCCAGTATATTCTATTTGATTTATTCCATATTTTTTTTCTTTTCAAATTGAAATATTTTTATTTGTTGTATCTATATATCAAACTTTAGTCCGGTTGTTTGCTTGGTATATATATATTTGTTGTTGTTATTCTTTGTATTTCTGGCTTATTTGTTCTTCTATCTGAATCTGTTCACACTGGCAAGCTTGCGTGTTTATTTTTAATTAACTTTCGTTGTGTTCATTTACCGTTAACGTATCTCTGGTTCCCGTAACGATTAATCTAAGTTAGGTTAGGTGGGCTTGAGTTAGGTCAGGTTAGGTGACGTCAGGTTAGGTTAGGTTAGGTTAGGTCAGGTCAGCGTCAGGTCAGGTCAGGTCAGGTTAGGTTAGGTTAGGTCAGGTCAGGTCAGGTCAGGTTAGGTTAGGTCAGGTTAGGTCAAGTTAGGTCACGTCAGGTTAGGTTAGGGTAGCATAGTTTACGGCGGGAAGACAAGAATGTTATGTTAGCTTAGCCTAGGTTAAATCACCATCGGTTAGATACGGCTACGCTAAGCTGAATTAGGTTAGGTAATACTTATCAAAGTTTTACGTTAAATAAATTAGACTAAATATGGTTAGCTTAATATATATATGTATAAATATGCTCGGTTTAGTTAACATAGCCTAGGTGATGTTAAATAAGTTCATGTAAGGTTAGGCTACACTAAGCTAGCTTAAGTCCAGTGAGACCTTACTGAGATGAATTTAGCAATGTCTTCAGTAACTACAATACCTTCGTTTGTCCTCCCTTTCCTCCTGAGTAATTGCTACACCCTGCAGCTGTATAGCGTCTCCAGCAAATTTAACTCGAATCTACCAATCTTAATACTACGGAGAGTCGCTCAATCAAGACGAATCAGTAATTAAGGGTTTTACGTTGATGATAGTGCGAACAGCAGTTTACAAAATGGTAATTCAAACCATGCCCGGGCTAACGCATAAACTTGCCAAACGCCAACATTCCAGAAAACACGCCTATGTTAATGACCCACACGCTGAGCGCTGCGGAAGAATCTATAACTTGTTAAATTGCTGTTAACTTATCGGGCCAGCTTGGCCCATCCATCCAGACAACCAAGTCTCGCTCTCAAACTCCAAAGGGAATAAGTCTGAAATTCCCATCAGATGTAAGATTTAACTCCGAAAAAAAAAAGAACCAAGTTTCATTTCGTTTCGAATTCTTGCTAGAATATTTCCAATTCATATTCTTATTTTTCTTCCTCTTTTACTTCAAATTCCTTTACTCACTTATTATATTTTATTTTCATTTCATCTCCCTTCTCCTCTGATATTCCTCTCAATTCCCTCACTTCTCCAGCACACAGTATGATATAGGAACACTTGAGGTTCGATTCTGATGTGCATTCGAACCCTGGTCTCGTATTTCGTAAGTTTTACCTATCGCCATCCTTCATCTATAATGCTATCCTCTTTATCTATGACTTTCTATGATATTTTTCCTGTAGGACTCGCTATCTCTATGGTGGGCCATTCTCTCCCTGTCTGTCTCGTTATTCTTCCCCTAATATCCACCTCCAGAACACTTAAAAATGTCTTCCTCTTCCCATTTTCGTTCTTTCAGGTCGTTGTTATTCCTCGACCCGTTTTCTAAAGCCCGACTACTCTCGAAGCTCACGACGTAACGACCCGCTACGGCGCTTGGTGATTGCATGGTTGAGGCTGGTTTGTGTGTATGTGTGTGTGTGTGTGTGTGTGTGTAAAGGGGAGGGGGGGACAGGGGAGGGTTGATGCTCTCTCTCTCTCTCTCTCTCTCTCTCTCTCTCTCTCTCTCTCTCTCTCTCTCTCTCTCTCTCTCTCTCTCTCACCTCGTAGGAAAACACATCTATTCGTCTCTTTCTTTCTCTGGCTAACCACCACCCAGAAACACTTACGTTCACTGACTCATTCTTCCTGAGCGTGTGTGTGTGTGTGTGTGTGTGTGTGTAAAGCGCCTCAGATCCCCTTACTCAGCAGTGAGTAAGCGCCAGTTCACAGCCCTCCTCAGTCACTTCCATGCCTTACCATCTCTCGTTGTCCTCAGCCTTCGCTTCCCTACACCAGCAACCTAAACCAACCTAACTTTTTCTCCTCCACTAAATGACTTGTCTCACCATCATTGTCATTCATCTTCCAACTGCTGTTGTTATTTCCATCTTATCTTCATCCTTCTACCATTTTTCTTGATACTGTTCTTCCCATTCCTCCTTTATTTCTACCGCTCACCCGTTTTCTTTCATTATCCTAAGTCCTACGTATGCCTTCCATTCATCTTTCTCTCTGTTGTTTACATGATCGAATAATGTTGGTGATTTCTGCCATGTGTGATCACGACTCTTCGTTTATTCTTTCTTTTCACTCTTCCTTATCTCTCTCTACATCTTGTCTCCTTCCTCCTTCCTTCCTTCCTTCCTTCCTTCAGCGTACGTCACCACGATGACAAGAGGAGGAGGAGGAGGTGTCAAGGGGAGGAGGAGGAGGAGGTGTCAAGGGCAAGAGGCAGGAAGATTGCCACCGTCACTCCTGGTGTATCATACACCTTCCGTCTGCTCATACTGCCAGGGGCCCCTGTCAACATTTGGCCCTCGTTGCTCTCAGGGACCCCCTACGTCCCAGGGCCATCCTAGCTCTATGGATCCCCCTGTTTCTTAAGCGTCCCCTGGCTGGTAGGGCCCTCCTAGCTCCTAGGGTGCCTCATAGAATCAAGTCCCCACCGGCGGCTGGTGACAGACCCCAGTGAACACTACACTGCAGCTCTCCACCTGAAGGTAAAATACCAACATACATAAACCACTGTGTCACCTTCAGTTCCCACTGGAGACCAACCCGTCACCAAGTTGTCAGTTACCACCAGTCACTCAGCAGACGACAGAGTATCACCCCAGTTACCGGGATGTGGCCTATCGCCAGTCACTCATTTGATAGTCGAACATTACTAGTCACTGGTCATCACTGTACCGTGAACAGTGCCATTAACAGTCAACAATTACAACAGGAAGCTCCCCCCCCCCCTCCCTCCCCTAATACTGTTCACACCCTCGCTCCATTTTTCATGCATTCAAATTAAAAAAATGTTTTTTGGAAAGTTGGAATGCAATTTTCTCTACCAATCTCTAGTATGTATGTAAATTTGCTGTTATTTATTCTCCAAACTTGCCTTTCATTTCTTTCATTTTTCTCTCTTCCACTGGCATTTCTTTCTTCTCGTCCACTTTGTCGTACTTTCTCTACATTCAAATAGCTGCTGCTTTCTCTCCTCACACTTTCCTTTCACTCAGCCTCTTAACAGATCACGATATAATTTCTAGTGGGTACAAATATTTTCTCTTTCACTAAAAGTTTTCTCTTATGAAAACACGCTATATCTGGGGCTAGCGGTGAGCGCTACGCGCTAGCCTTACTGGCAAAACTGTCGTCGTAAAATACTGTTAAGTCAGTATTCTCTTGTACATCTCTCATGTAGCGCGTTCTGGCGTCGCTCTATAACCTATGCCTTGTGTTTATGGAAAGACGTAAGGATGCACACACACACACACACACCCACACACAACACCGATCCTTGACGTCATTCGTATTTCCTGTCATTATCCCGATCAATCACACTTCTTATCGACCTTCGGTATAGGACCATCCTATCTCATTGTTCTTTACTGACTCGACCCGTAACAGCTGCCAGCAACCTGTCCTTATCATCTTTATCACTCTGCCGTGCCCTCAACCACCCACATGTGCTCTTATCAGTTCTTATCGGCACACCTCCTACTTCTTATCGTCTCGACACCTCTGCTATGATATCAATAACCTCTATCAGGACCTGAAGATACAGCCAGAGGTGGAGAGTCTGGCTTCAGCCAACCAGCACGGCGCGCGCTACGGGTCGCGCCTCCGCTTCCCTGGTGCGTGCCACTAACCCTGATGGGTGCCACTAACCCTAGTGGGTGCCAGTAACCCATGCTCGGGTGAGGGAAAACCTCTCCCATACCAACTTCCCCACACACACACACACGAGCCTCCATGACATAGCGGTTAATGCTACTGACCGTAGCACTGGTTCGATTCTTGGGCGCGGCAGTCGTCCCACACCGAGCCCAGGTGTTCAGCCTTTCTCCCGAGTGGTCGATGGGCTAGTGTATGTGTGCGTGTGTGTGTAAACCTCTCTCCCCGTAACACTTGAAATAGTAATCACCCATCTGGCCGCTTCCCTCCTTCACACACACACACACACACACACACACACCCGATCACCCACATCTGCCTCATCGGCGTCAGCAGGTCACACATCATCGCGTCGGCCGTACCCAGGCCCACGCACACGTACTATACGTGGTGAAGACGTGCCACTTGTGGTTTCAGAAGTGCTAAACTTTTGATGATTGAAGTTCTTAATGAGTCTTTCTGTCTGTGTGTCGATCGTAACACTAAAGACTTGAGATAATTGAGCATAAGCCGTCGGGTTCACCACCAACAGGTCTTGTACATGGGTCTGGCAACTGTTACGTCTGGTTCAACTTTCTCTCTAAGGGGATGGAGATGAGGCACTGATGTGTCTGCGAACTGCATCGACGACAGAAATATCAGAAGCCCCGAGAGCGAGGCTTCGAAACGTGAGTGGGGCGGAAGGAACCCCCCAGCATAAAGAGGTGGTTCGCGTGTGTTGGTGTGTGACCTGCAGCAGTGGTTGTCTTGGGGTCTTCAAGAGGACGTCGGCTTTTTCTTTTCCCCCCTCCTGCTGACGAAGGCACGACCCTCGACCACGACTGAACATGACGGCAGCACAACTCTCGAAGCACAACGATGCGACCTTCACGGATGATAGGGCCTGGGCCTTTTTTTTTTTTTTTTTCTGTGGCCTTACCCTTAAAAGGTGTAGTTACCAGTCCTCCAGCCCCTCCTACCCAAAGGTCATACCGTCGTGTTCGATACGTCAAGTCGCATCAGGTGAAGTAATTTCAGGTGATTTTCTCTGGTTCCTGATTGGTTCATTCCCGAGGTCGACTCGAGCGTTTCGTTTTCCCTGGCCTTCCTTCCACCGGAAGGTTCCTGGCCCGCTGACGAGTACCTCCGCCCCCACAGGAATTTTCCTGATCCCGCTTCGTCCTTTCCCAAAACTCTTCGCCTGGGAGATCCATATCGACGGAGTCTTCCTTTGAACTTATTTTCATCCTTGGACGTCTTCCTCAACCTGAGCGATCTTTACTGCAGCCATTTCTCATCTGCTCGAACCTCGGGGGTTTCGAACCCGAGGAAAATGATGGGTGTGTTGATGGTGAGCCGTCAGCCGCCTGATTAATCTCGGTCTCATCTATCTGGGGAACTGGCTCCACCCTCATCCCTCCTCCCATTTTCCCTCCCTCCCGCCCGGACAACATTACCGTGTTTTCTCTGGAACCTTTTTTAGATGATGGTCGAACAAAAGACCAGCTGCGTCTGTTGGTGAGATGTGCTTGTAGAGCTCCAGACACTAGTGCCGCTGCTCTCACGACTCTCTCTCTCTCTCTCTCTCTCTCCTGCATCATCGACTTCCTCTCCTCTTCTCTCTCTTCCTCTCTCCCTTAGTCTTCGTTATCTTTGATCATCTGGGACATGTCCCTCTCCCAGTCCAGGACATCTCGAGCGGCAGCATCTTCGAGGGTGTGTTGGTGCGCGAAGCCACAGCGTAGGCGTTAAGGGGGAGGAGAGGCCGGGCCGGGCCGGGCCGGGCCGTCGTCGCGCTGTGCCGTGTGCTAGATTTCGCGGCGTACGAGGTCGCCATGAGCGGGACGGTTCAGAATACTACTATGGGTGACGGGGACGCCCAAGCGTCGCCGTGCCCCTGGCTGTCACACCGCACGTCTGGCGATGATGCTCACGACCCGGGAGAGGACGACGTCTCTCCTGTGATTCAGACAGACAACCTCTCTTCCTGGGGTCGAGGAGCGTGTGATGAGCGGCTACAGAACCGTGCTGCCGCGGGCTCGCTCACCTCTTCCCTCCTCCAGCGTCAACTTCTCCGCTCTGTTGGTGCGACACGACCTGTCTCCTGAACAGGTTCCTCTCATCACGGCCCCCTCCCTTGCAGCAGCTGGTGCATCTTGAAGCTGGCTTGTTCCTGGCACGTTAGGAGTGGCCCCGACCTTCTTGCCAACACGATGGAACACATCATTTTCTTCGTGGGCGCCGTCGACCGGGGTCAGCAGTGTGTGACGTGCGAATAATAAACGAAAAATAAAAAAAAAGATCTACGTCGACCTCAGGCACAGAGCTACACTGTGGCCTTCCAAGGGTGGGAGGGCGCCCGCCATCATCTCGGGTCGCGCAGTGTTCGGAATGGGTCTCCAGTACCAAACCCAGCATGAGTCAGCCCTTGACCTGACCCACTGGAATCCTGTGCGTGTGTGTGTGTGTGTGTGTGTGTGTGTGTGTAGAACCGACCCACGCCCTGTCCAAGGTCCCGTAGTGCGGCAGTAGGCCGGGCGGGGCCAGAGACCACAACGTCCTCCCTCGGCGAGAGTCAAAGAGACATCAGTGGCTCCAAGCAGACCACCAGGACAAAAAAAAAAATTATGGCCAAAACTAAATTCCAACAGACTCTCCCACACTTCAGCAGACTCTCCCACACTTCAGCAGGCTCTCCCACACTCCTGCAGGCTCTCCCACACTCCAGTAGACTCTCCCACACTCCAGCAGGCTCTCCCACACTCCAGCAGGCTCTCCCACACTCCAGCAGGCTCTCCCGCACTCCAGCAGACCCTCCCACACTCCAGCAGACCCTCCCACACTCCAGCAGGCTCTCCCACACTCCAGCAGGCTCTCCCACACTCCAGCAGGCTCTCCCGCACTCCAGCAGACCCTCCCACACTCCAGCAGACCCTCCCACACTCCAGCAGGCTCTCCCACACTCCAGCAGGCTCTCCCACACTCCAGCAGGCTCTCCCGCACTCCAGCAGACCCTCCCACACTCCAGCAGACCCTCCCACACTCCAGCAGACTCTCCCACACTCCAGCAGACCCTCCCATCAGAGATGTTGAAAAAAAAGAACCATTAAAATTCTCTTGTGGTCCCCCAGAGACCCAGGGACCCACCCAGTCAGGATAATAAAGATGAGAGTTTTTTTTTTTTACACAGGACCGTCGACGGGCAGGACGGTCCTAACTGTTTTGTTCTGCCTGACAATGGTAGCTCGTCCTGGGAGAGGGAGGGAGGGAGGGAGAGAGAGGGTGCCTGGGAGTGAAGAGGGTCATGCAGGGAGAGGATGAAGAAAGAAAGAGGGAGATACAGAGATAAGAGTGAGATAGAGCAGGAGGGAGCACAAGTGAGGGAGGCAGGGAGGGAGGGACAGGGCCTAGTGTGAGGTCCTGGAGCGGTGCCAGGTGAGGCATATTCCCTCCCCCTCCCTTCCTGCTCCCTCCCAATTACCACATTGGCCATCCCGCTTGCTGGCCCACCACCTGCCGCCGTGCCTGTATCCGTCTGTGGGGCTGTGGTCATGTTCGGCCGCGGCTCTGCCTGTCTGTAGTTGTGTTTACGTGTGTCTGTACAAGGCGGGAGTACACACAGTTCCTATGACACAAGGAGGTCTCTCTCTCTCTCTCTCTCTCTCTCTCTCTCTCTCTCTCTCTCTCTCTCTCTCTCTCTCTCTCTCTCTCTCTCTCTGGCATCTTCTACTCTTCCCGCTTCCTTCTACGTTTACCTCTATCCTTCTCCTCGTCTCCTGTCCACTCACCACTCCTTTTTTCTTACATACAATGCCTTGGTAGGGATCAAACCCGCGACACGAGGACTGCTGAACACTCAAGGCTTACTAGTTCCAGCTTTTCTTTCTATCTCTTATCCCTCTTGAGTTCCCCTCTCTCCTTCCTTCCTTCCTTCCTCTCCACCTCCTGTGTTTTAGCCTCACAGTGCAGTGCATCCTACCCTTATCCTAAGGTTCATCATTTCTCAACCTTCCCTTCCTTATCCTGATATGCTGAGCCTTATCCTTGTGTTTCTCCTCGTCATCCTATTCTATCTAAGGATGTTCCGCTCCCAGGATGTCTTCATCCTAAAGCACTGAGGTCATATCCATCTCTGTCCTGCCTGCTGAGAATTAGTCTCATCTTCGCGACGTATATTTGTCGTATCTTATCCTACTGCCTCTATCCTTCCTCATCCTATCCATGCTATCTCTCCATTGCCTAGTGCTGGACTATCCCTCCCTTATCCTAACCTCACCTCGCAATGACGTGACCTTCAGCTTCCTATCCCAGTATATCTATCCCCAACTAACCCACCCATATGATATCTTAATAGTCATTTTTTCATCCAAGTTACCTTACTTTATCAACCTCATATTCTATTCATCAGTTAGGTCACTCATGACCCACCGTTCGCCCTGACTCACGCTCCCAGTACTCAACACTCATTCACATCAGTTCAAAGGGAGGAGGAGGAGGAAGAGAAAAAAAAAATGTTAGCTTTTATATTACATACACTTAGCTTTAATGGTGATTCCATGTCGGGAGTGGGATTCAAAGCTAATAGCTTAATGGAGGCATTCTTCCAGTTAAATGCCTCCCATCTCTGGTGTTTCTCTTTGTTACGTCTCGCTCTACTGGCGTTACCTCCGTAATAATATCATATTTCCACCTCTGGTAACCTCATATTGAACCTGACATTCAATACGACGCCGGTGCAAAGATCTTCGTTTTGATTCTGTGATCAGAACCGAGGTCGAGAAATGCCACGTAAACTCACCGACATCAACACAAGTGTGTGTGTGTGACCCCCTCACCGGACCCCACTCACCCACCTGATGTGTACCTCTCCTCTCTGCCACGACTGCTCCAAGTGTTTAAAAGTATTTCACTTGTGAGTCATACAAGTTCACTTTTACGGTATGAAAGATGCCATGGGTCAAATAATTCTTTTTTTTTAACTAAGACGAAATGAGGCACAAGTTATCATGCGGTTTCTGTATGTGTTTTGTTCACATCCCGCCTTTTAGTTAGGTAATCCTTGATGGTAACCCCACTGCTGTCAGAAACCCATGAAATAACATAGACAGAATATATATATAAATATATATATATATATATATATATATATATATATATATATATATATATATATATATATATATATATATAATATATATATATATATTCCTATGAGTCCACGGGGAAAATGAAACACGATAAGTTCCCAAGTGCACTTTCGTGAAATAATCACATCATCAGGGTAGACACAAGAGAGAAATATAAGTCAGTTGATATACATCGAAGAGACGAAGCTAGGACGCCATATACCCACACACTCAAAGCTGGTTCGTTCCAGTTCTATTAAACAGCCTATCAACTACCAGGGGGTCCTCAAACGTCCAGTTGTATCGAACGATCGAAAAATGATGAACACCTTCATCAGGTGTTCAAGATCATCAGGAAATCAGACACAACCCCTCGCTGCATACACGGCCAAAGCACATACGTAATATAAAGATGATTATTGTTATATACGTATGAGCCGTTGTAGTGGCTGGTACACGCTCTGCTGCTGCTGCTGTCTCGTCCTTCTCCTTCCTGTGGAAAGAACCACTCCATAGGTCCCCATCCCCCCCCCCCCACCCCCTTAACAACATACCCCCAATTACACATCGGCCTTAATTACTCTCGTCATTAACGATATGTAAGTGTCTTTCTCGAGCACATAATGAGGTCAGTGTATAGTGTTTAATGACTCTCTCTCTCTCTCTCTCTCTCTCTCTCTCTCTCTCTCTCTCTCTCTCTCTCTCTCTCTCTCTCAGAACAAAACAAATAAAGTTTTCTCACTCTACAACAATGGAAGTTTTTCTTCTAGGACAACACACGCCCACACTAAGTCTCTCTCTCTCTCTCTCTCTCTCTCTCTCTCTCTCTCTCTCTCTCTCTCTCTCTCTCTCCTCTCTCTCTCTCTCTCTCTCACACAGAACAAAACAAATAAAGTTTTCTCACTCTACAACAATGGAAGTTTTTCTCGTAGGACAACACACGCCCACACTAAGTCTTACTCTCTCTCTCTCTCTCTCTCTCTCTCTCTCTCTCTCTCTCTCTCTCTCTCTCTCTCTCTCTCTCTCTCTCTCTCTCCAACCCCCATTTTCGTTACAAAGAAAATATACAAGAAGGTCTTTCTTTCAGTGCACAATGGCGTCTTATTAGGACACATAATGGCGGGGGTCGCTTAAGGCGGAGAAGTCAGTGATGGGACATACAATGGTAACCCTTTCGGGCCGGACACACCTACCCCTTTCTAGATGACGCGTCTTTTCTAGAAAATATATGAAACATCTTGACATCTTTCTCCGGCTCAGAATGAGGAGTCTTCTTGTAATTACTCCAGTGAACAAGATATTTTGAGTCTCCCATAATATTAGGAGGTCTTCTTCAACTTGATAACAGATGAATTTCTAGAAAAAAAAATGGTCTCTTCTCTATCTTCCATATTCAGCTTCTAGGGTATAACTTAGGCACTCGAACACCCTTTGAGGTATCTAGATTTAAGGTGCTTTCTAGATCTAGTGAAGGGGTTAGGTGGAGGGTGTTTCTAAATTAAATAATGAGACCACTTCAGTTGAGCTCACATTTGCATAACTAGAGTGTAATTGTTCATCCTGTTAAGATTACATAACTGGTCCCGTTCAGGGCGTCTGGGTCGTGCTTTTCAGAGCACACACACACACACACACACACACACACACACACACACACACACATATATACATATATATATAAGAAGGTTCTCCCTGAGCACAAAACAGAACAGGAACAAGAGGTTGTGATACGAATACAGATATCTAGAATAAAAAATATACACAAGAGGAAAGTGAAACCAGAAACCGAAGAGAGAGAGAGAGAGAGAGAGAGAGAGAGAGAGAGAGAGAGAGAGAGAGAGAGAGAGAGAGAGAGAGGAGGTGGGGGGAACGGAGGGAGGGAGAAAATGTTTTTAATCAAATTCATGAGTGTGTATGTATGTATATATTCATGTCCCTACTACTGTAATGCATATATTTCCATGTATTACAGCACCCGCGACACCACACACACACCCACAAGTCCCCCACCTACCATGGTGCTCCACAACCCACAACCCAGTCTGATGATATCTGAGAACCCACGACAATCAGCCACAACCATTAACCACCTCCACACATCGACAACAATCTATCATCTTAACCATTGATAATTTCACTTTGCATTTACCTTGGTATAATCTGTTATCTATCTTTCTATCTATCACCATTACTCCGTTCCTAAAGTGATGGATCAGGGACACACCGAGACCTCTATCGACTTCTACCACACTTATAAAAAGTGATTCTTACTTTTACACTTGAGGCACGGAGTCGATCCGTCACTTGAGCCCTTTGGACGTCTCCATCCACACCAGCTCCATTCACGGTATGATTCCAGGGTCCTCAATCATTCGCCACTCTAATCATTCCTCTGTCCATACGACAACTTACTCTCAAATGTTCTACGTCACCCACAACATCTTCACTACACATCATAACTACTCATCCCTTCCAGAACACAGGCGTCTCATATTCATTTTCATCATCATCATCATCATCATCCTCTTTTTGGATCATACGTCATCATACCCGCCCACAAGTTCCCCTCCTTCCTCCTCGTGTGACCTTACCCACCCCAACACCACGACGCCTCATCTGCATACAGCAACTGCAGTAACTTTGGATCTCAGGGGTTTTTCCACAAGGTTAAATACCCTGTCATGATCACCTCGCCTCCCTCCCATCCCATGTAATGATGTCCCATCCATAAAACAAAAATATAATCCACTTGAGAACATGATCATTAACTAATCCACTTGAGAACATGATCATTAACTAACTATTCCATACACCTTGGCCAACAACGCTGTTGAGTCTTCATCCAACTACATCCCTTCCACTCAACGTAACTCACCCTGAAATTATCTGTATAACAAAAATAAATTAATCTTCCGATAGATAAAGACTCCACTACTCCCAAAAAATCGTATTGATCCTGGCGGAGCACAAGAACAGTGATTACAAACCAAAAAGAATCGGATTGATCCTGGCGGAGCACAAGAATGATTACAAACCAAAAAGAATCGGATTGATCCTGGCGGAGTACAAGAACAGTGATTACAAATGTCAGCGTGTGACGTCATAACAGCGGTTGTCAAATGCCATTTATGATGGTCGATGAGATGATCCGTGAAAAACGGCTCACTGATCAAACACCGTCCTGCTGCCTTGCACAACGCGCTATCATGAAGTGTCACTATGTCTTAATACACATCTTTACGGGCCGCACTGGGGGATATATATATACATTTAAAAAAAAGATATTGATTTCACCAGTGGCAATACTGCACTCTTACGTCATCACTGAGTTCATTGCCATTTACTCTCGATTATTTTGCCTTTTCATCTTTTGCACATTAATATCATAGAAATTTCTTTAACGGATCATGATAATAATAATAATAATAGTAATAATAATAATAATAATAATAATAATAACAATAATAATAATAATAATAATGATAATAATAATAATAATAATAATAATAATAATAATAATAATAATAATAACAATAATAATAATAATAATAATGATAATAATAATAATAATAATAATATGAGTTACAGCGTGACAAAAAATAATGAGTTTATGTATAATAACTTTCTTCAGCATTCCGATATTTTCCATATATTGTTTTTCCTTCCAATTCTCAACACTTGGCTTCGTGAGTGATCGCTCTCTGCCTTTCTCTCGTACGTCTGCAAAAATTTTTCAATTACCCTTCCTTTCTCTTCCTCTCCCTTCCAATGAGTACTCTCACCCTCTCACTACCCTCCCTCACTCACTCACTCACTCCCGTTCGACTCGTACCAGAATCCCTCGACTGTGAATTTATTCTCTCTCTCTCTCTCTCTCTCTCTCTCTCTCTCTCTCTCTCTCTCTCTCTCTCTCTCTCTCTCTCTCTCTCTCTCAGCAAAACAAAAGCCCAATACACAACTCTACCACCCCCTGCACCATGCGAATTTTAGAGCCGAAAAAAAAATATATGAATGTTAATAAAACGCAAAGACACATTTATTAACGTTATTAGTCTTAAAATATGCTGTGCCTTTATTTAATAACAAAAATGTGGTTAATACATGTGTCATATGTGGAGAGTCAGCAAGGGTCACTGTGGCAGCCTGAGGACCGGGAATTTCCAACCTTGCGTAACTGGACATAGATGGCTCTTACGACCCTCTGCCACGGCGCGCCGGTACGACCCTTTGAGCACGGCGGTACGACCTTTGAGCACGACGGTACGACCCATGAGCACGACGGTACGATCCTTGAGCACGATGGTGCAACCTTGAGTACGACAGTACGACCTATGAGCACGACGGTACGACCCTTAGCACGACGGTACGACCCTTGAGCACGACGGTACGACCCTTGAGTACGACGGTACGACCCATGACGCCATCCCACACAACATATGGCCCCCTCCGGAACGACAATGCCACAGTTTCACCACACGACACAGCACACATACTCTGTCGTGTGTCCTGACCTCAAAATACGGACGGACGTGAGAGAGAGAGAGAGAGAGAGAGAGAGAGAGAGAGAGAGAGAGAGAGAGAGAGAGAGAGAGATTCCACATTCGTACCCAAACTTTCCACAGTTTGTGAAGTCCTTAAATGAGATTTTAACACTTGCCTGGGCTAATACGCTCACCTTGGTGATATATATATATATATATATATATATATATATATATATATATATATATATATATATATATATATATATATATATATCTTTTCACACTCACGAGGTATAGACCTCGGGTCAAGACAGGGACAACCCTCCGGACCACTAGCACCCCTCCCAAGGTGTCCACAGGGGCGGGATTCACGGAGTCTGAGCGCGTTGCGAGGGGCACTATTGGCCACCAGGTACCCCACCTCTCTCTCTCTCTCTCTCTCTCTCTCTCTCTCTCTCTCTCTCTCTCTCTCTCTCTCTCTCTGGTTATGTCTTTCTTTCCCTCCCTCCCTCCCTCCCTACCAACTTACCCTAACCACTTCTCCCCACCCGATCCCTAGCCAGACCTTTCCCTCCCAAACAACTCATCAGGGTTGAGGAAGGAAGCTGTCCACAGCTCATCTCTCCCAGCTTAAGGTCACCTACTCGCCCACGAACCAACACTCAGGAAAACAAAGCAAACAAACAAACAAAAATCCTTGACTTGATTTCGAACGCTGGTCCTCTGGTGTTGTTCCCACGTGAAAGTGACCACTATACACCAAACACATACAGGACAATATTATGATACATACCATACATAATCATACATACGTAATATCAATAAAAAAATACATTGAATAAGAGAACTCACCATGAAATTGACGAATTGAAAAAATGTAAACACTGAATATCAAGTATTGGCTGACACAACTTGAGACATAAATGATAATAATATCAATAATAATAATAATAATAATAATAATAATAATAATAATAATAATAATAATAATAGCCAGAGGCAAAATACTACTAGAAATTACACTACTGTGATTCACACACACACACACAGACACAGACACACACACACAAAGGACCTTTGGACATGGCACATAAAAACGCATGTTAAATGTCGAACGAGTTAACGAGGCCATTAACGACCACACCAGTGTTTAGCAGGCCGTCATCTGGCCTCATTCTGTACCCCACACCCCCACCCCCAGACTCGTAATCTATTTCATTCCTCTTCACACACACACACACACACACACACACACACACCATATGTGATAGGGTTGTTAGAGAGAGAACAGGCAGTTCGTCACGGGACTTACCACGTCGTTAAGTAACGCAGGGATTTTCATAAAGAAACGTATCACTTCGTTAATATCATGATCAAGAATCATCAAAATAAACCTAAACTTCTGAGAGAATAAAGTGCAACATCTTGAAAGAAAATTATCTAACACATTACTGTAATCACAAGATGGGTCGATGTAATCCACGGTCATTTCAGAGCTGTGTTGTTAATATCATTGAAAAAAAAATGAAATTACTTTGTTACAAACTACTGCATGGGGACCAGCTTTATAAAAAGACGTTTCTAAGGTTTTGAATTATTGTCATTATCATCATTATTATTATCATTATTATCATTATCATTACTTCTACTGTCATTGTTATTATCATCACTGTTATTATCATCATTATATCATTATCATTATAAATTACATTAACAACCTGAAGAAAGTTATTAACATTTTTTTCGATTAACTTGACGCTGACGACCTGAAATGATCCCTCGACAGCTGATAACACCCAAAAAATCCCCATTAACCACCCAACCATCCATCTCACTTCACACACTCGACCATAACACCCCCCACACAGCCAAGGGTCATACACTCGTCTATATAATTCCGTCATGTATTCTCGGGCAACACTCTATCTAACTCCCACGGAAAAAAAAAGGGGCTCTTTGAGTAGGGCCTGAATGACCCATCAACTAGACTACATTTTAAGGGAAGCTTCCTCTTAAAACGGACTTTATGCCCATTATAAATAAGGGCGTATGATGAGGTGGAGGCATTTCTTTAGGGGGTTGTGGAAGGAGGGTGAGGTGAGGAAGGGAGAGGTGAGGTGAGGTGAGGAGAGGAGGGAGCAAAGGAAATTCTGAGATGACCATAAATATAAACGCATTTTGGAGGCAGCTTATTTTCCTTATATATATATTTTTTTTAGGTATGCCTGCAGTGGCCATATGGTGTAGCGTATTCTGAAAGTAAAATTTTTTTTTTTCTTCCCCCCAAACCCACTGGAGGAAACCCTAAGACCATGTGTACGTTCGCTAACACAACCCCGGCTGTTGTGGTGGGTCATACGGGCTGGGAGGAGGTAAGGGAAAGATGGAACAAACGAATGACGTGAAATGAAATCAACCACAGTGTCACACGAGACTGGTAGGATGGATAGATAGATAGATAGATAGATAGATAGATAGATAGATAGATAGATAGAGAGGGGGAGGGATGGGCTTGAGGCACCAGGGAGGACCAAAATGGGGCTAGGAGGAATGCTAGGGGGAAGGCTAGGGGGAAGGCTTGGATAGTCATAGAAACAAATCTATATATCTATAAAGGGTTCGTAGAGAATGCCATTTTCTATTTTTCTTTTCTCCTTTTCTTTGAGATGGGTGGCTAGTCTGAATGACAAGGAGGAAGCTGGGAGAAGGATAGCGGAAGCTCAGGAGGCTAGGAAGAGCTGGGCCTAGCACGGCTAGGACTAGCTAGAGGTTTTTGAGGTGGAAAAGAAGTCTACAGTAGGTCTAGATGGAGGCTTGGGGTCACCTAGAAAGGGTTAGGGAGGAAGACTGGGGTGATATGGGAAGGGTGGGTCTGGGGAGCTGGGATGGGCCAAGGGTGAGCTGAGGGGTGTAGCTAGGAGTGAGATGCTGGGGGGAGGGGGGGAGAACAGCAAGGGAGAGAGGGGAATGGGGAGTGGGGGGTGATAATGATGATGCCTTCGGTTTTATTCTCCCTGGTCACTACTACCACCTACTCTCTCTCTCTCTCTCTCTCTCTCTCTCTCTCTCTCTCTCTCTCTCTCTCTCTCTCTCTCTCTCAGCTGAAACCACCACCACCCTTCTCTCTTCCCTGCACCACAACGGGGGCACGAACCCAGATACCGTTTACTACCACAATGATAAAACTCCCTTACTCCATGATGAAGCTGGCACCACCTACGTAAGTCACCCATAAAAAGAAAGAAAATAACAAAAAACATATGATCGGGTTAAGGCAACAGCCAAAATGCAAAATAAAGTTTTCAGATGATATATATAAAAAAAATAAGATTATATTCTCAAAGGCAACAATGAACAAGTCTGACGATACCGGTAAAATTACTCCTTTTTTTTCCCCTAATAAACTACACCGAAAAAAAAAACCTAAAAAAAGATACAAAAAAAAAAAACACAACTCCCAATATCTGGCAAAAATCAAGGCTTACGCCCTTCATACGCTATTCCATATTTTTCACTCACCCGTGATGGTATTCTGGCCTCTGTGTACTCGGGCATAAGGACGACACTGGCGCGCCGGGGGTGGGGTCAGTCAGCTTTATAATGCTATACCAAGTTGGGCATCGCCCGTGTTAAATCCGGATTATAACCGACCAGTCGTGTGTGTGTGTGCGTGCGTGCGTGCGTGCGTGTGTGTGTGTGTGTGTGTGTGTGTGTGTGTGTGTGTGTGTGTGTGTGTGTGATCAAAACGGATGCACATTTTCTATAAGCAATAATATATGCATATATCTATAAATATGTGCTCTGACTCCAACTATATACATGTTCAATGGAATATATATATATATATATATATATATATATATATATATATATATATATATATATATATATATATATATATATATATATATACACAGCTATTCCAGTAAAGCAATGAATTTGGGAAGTTTTTATAGTCTCAAATGATAACGATATAAAAGAGACTTTATGAAAATCGTGTAATAAATTACGACGCTTGACACACTAAAACGTAGAGTGCATGTGATATATAAGAATACGACAACGAACCGTGGAATTAAGCTTCTGTTTTCTTCAGCCTAACATACAGTATCACTGGAGGGGTGACGGTTCTAATTTGGAAATGCCAAACACTGTGTCGCACCCGGGGCCGACACCATCAGGCACGTCCCCCCGTTTGTTCCACCAATGCTCGATACATTTCCCGGCCACCTCGGGGCCTTGCTGTGTTCTCGCTGGTCGCTGATGAATATCAAAAAGAATGGAAGACAGTCTCTGAAGAAACTCGGTGAGAAAGAGAAAGGGAAAAAAAAAAATGACTTCATGTAAGAAGAGAATGGAATGATTTACAGGAGACAAGTGGGTGACGGACAACCAGTGCACGAGACACAGATGGCACACCCTGAAGAAGGACACAGTTTGCTGTGGGAGGATGAGACACACTAAAGACTAAGAAGGGAAGAAACAGACAAAAAAAAAAAGGTTCAAAAGAGAGCGAGGTGCATCTTGAAGACTGTGACAAAGAAATGAGATGTTCGGGAAGCCCTGCGAGAAGTGGTGAGGGGAAGCAACAAACGAGGACTCAGAGGAGGAGAAACACGGCGAAACGAAGACATAAAACAACAGAAGGATGAGTCGCGCTACAAGAGATGGAAAGGTTAATAAATATATATATATATTATACTGTTAGACAGACGGATGAGAAATACTACAATCTAACAGGGAGTTCTATGAGAGCGAAAAAGGACGAACATGAATGAGAAACACCGAGAATATGAACCATAATACCATGACACACAACAGCAAACATACAAAAAAAAATGATTAAAAAAACTTACATGAGGCAAAAGTAAGATAACTTAGGAAGAAAGCAAGTTAATTACGAAAACACGAGGACTGGCCTTTGCCCTTAACCCTTGTGTGTCAGGTCTAAGGCCCCGTCGTCATACTCAGGGGTACGTACGTACCGTCGTGGCACAAGAGTCGTGCTGTCGTGGCACAAGAGGAGGGTGAAGAGAGCAGCGGGAGGTCGTCGCACAGAAAAAACAAAATGTAAAAGTAAGTTAAGACCAAGCGGGGTGTCCCACGCTGTCATTTCACATGACGAACTTTTAAAAGCGTGACAAGATGGCTGTCTGAGGAGGGGAGACGCGCTCGGCCCCCTCCCCAGCTCTCTCTCTCTCTCTCTCTCTCTCTCTCTCTCTCTCTCTCTCCACACACACACACACACCCTACCACTCCTACAAGGACACTACAATACTGCTCGTATCAAACGCTGGGACACATACCAGCCTTCCTACATGACGCGCCCCCCACTTACCACCCTCCGAGCAGGCTCCAAGAACACCTGCAGACCCACACTTGCGCCCGACCTACACTCCTCCAACCCTCCTCCAACAACACAGGGCCTCCACCGACCCTACGATGACGCAATGTTGTAGGAGGAACAGTCATCAAATACGTCATCTCAGCGAGTAATTATATTTTGAAAAATCTGCACAAAAAAAAAAAAAAATAGGTTTCAACACAGATGTAAATGACTCTATAACTTAGTATTCATGAACTGCGTTTAATCTCCTTGATGACACTGGCCATTTGCTGTAACAATTGCTAACTACTAATAACTCCGTAATTACCTCGTGAAAAAAATAATTGTTTTACTATATACTTTTTTCCTTCTGTCCTTTTCAGGGGGGACGTGTGTGTGTGTGTGTGTGTGTGTGTGTGTGTGTGTGTGTGTGTGTGTGTGTGTGTGTGTGTGTGTCTCTACTGGGCGGTTTATTAACTCTCAGTTAATAAACTGAGAGTAATGAACGCCGGCCAGATTTATATAACCGTAAGCTGTATATTGATAGCCAAGCTTATGTGTATACATACATGGGGCAGATGGTGCACACGCTGTGTACTCACGAGTGTATACAGCCATGGATAGCGGAGAACGATACATACACGTGTGTGCTCATCAAACAGACGAAGGCGTGTGTAAGATCCACAGATACAGACACAGATACACACAGACACACACACACACACACACAAAGAGATGGGGGGGGGGGCACATGAACTCCATCCGAGTACAGTACATATTGTTAATTACACACACACACACACACACACACACACATGCCAGACAAAAGGTCAGGTCACTACTGGCCGGTAATGACCATCATCATACAATACATCATTCGCTTTTCCCTCATCCACATCATTACGTCATCAGTTCCTGTTCGTTAACCTCATCAAAGTCTACTGTTCCTACGTTCGACGGAAAATTGCTTTCTGATCACTCATAAAACCCCTGTTGTTCACCATTCCAATTTCACACGAATTCGTTGATAATGATGACGTTTTGTGGTTATATGAAGAACCTGTGATATAGTGAAGAACCTCTGATATAGTGAAGAACCTCTGGTTATTTTTCTAACTTTATTTTTCCAAGTGACGTTTGTGCTCTCTCTCTCTCTCTCTCTCTCTCTCTCTCTCTCTCTCTCTCTCTCTCTCTCTCTCTCTCTCTCTCTCTCTCCACTCCCTAAACATCAGCTTATCCCTTACCCCTCACTATCCCACATCCCCCCGCCTCCCCCGGGCCTTTTCTCCTGCACCTCTCCCTTCTTCACAAAATCCTTCTCTTTCTTTCTCCCAGACTTAGAAAATCCCTCTGGTAATCCCAGTCCTCTCGTGTAAATCCCACAAACAACTATCTCCTACCCACACATACACATCCCCCTCCTTCTCTCTCTCTCTCTCTCTCTCTCGGTCCAACCCCCTCCCAGCCAAATGCCAAATTGTATTCACTGAACATTCCCTTCTCACTGGTAACACAATCAAGGTTAATTAAAGGACAAATGCATATATATATATATATATATATATATATATATATATATATATATATATATATATATATATATATGTGTGTGTGTGTGTGTGTGTGTGTGCGGACGCGTACGTACATACAAATGTATGTGGGTGAGTTGGGCCATTCTTTCGTCTGTATCCTACGCTACCTCGCTAACGCGGGAGACAACGACAAAGTATAATATACAAATACAATATATATATATATATATATATCCCAAGTGATTCGTCTATATTCAAATCACCCGCGCCTTCCAATATATCAAAACACAACACGGTCACTTTTCTTAGCGTGGTGGAGACAGACAGCTGGAATCACTTTCTCGAATCCTGGCCCCCCCACCTTAACCTTCTCTTACTCCCACCTACACCTTATAGAAACATCCGATGAATGAAATGAAAGAAAAGTTAGACCCCAGAAGAGCGAAGGAAGTGAAATGAATACATGAAAGCGTTGATTTTATGACTTTACGAGACGTCACGTGGGCACAACAAAAAGGTAAATAAAGGATAAAATAAAATCTTGAAAAATCAAATTAAACCAAAAAAAAAGAAAAAAGTCAACATAAATAACAATAACAAAATAAACGAAATGGAGATAAAAAAAAACATGAACGAAAACAAATTTGATTTCGTCCTCAAAGAGGTGAGACGGATCAAAGTGGGTGGGTGTGGGGGGATTGGGGGACTGGAGGAAGGGGGATGGATATGGGATGGAAGGGGAGGTGTTCCGAGACGAAGTTGTTATTGCAGGTGGAACTGGGAATATCAGTGAGGGAGTGAGGGTTTAGTAATCCCTGGTCCCGGATGCTGGTGATGATTGGCTGGGAGACGGATCGCCGGCGTGTTTGCCTCTGAGACGCGCCCCGCTACTGACGGAGGAGGAGGACGCCTCCTCGCCCCTCTGTGACCCGGGGATTAATTTCCTGTGATGAAGAGAGAGAGAGAGAGAGAGAGAGAGAGAGAGAGAGAGAGAGAGAGAGAGAGAGAGAGAGAGAGAGAGAGAGTGTCTCTCTTTCTCTCCCTCATACCCCAAAGGAGACGCGATGACACGACCAATTCCCCCCCCCCCCCCACACACCCCCCGAAGAAATCACCCCCTTAAACCTTCCCTCCTCGGCCGGGCGTGAGGCAATATGTCCTTCGTGTGTCAAACATCAAAAACATGACGAGTTACCGGCACGGCGTCTCCCGGGTGTGAGTTACGCTGGTCCCACGACAAGTCTACAAGCCTCGTGTCTTGTAATGGAAGATTTACAAGCCTCGTCTCCCTGAGTATAAGTCTACAAGCTTCGACTAAAAATCTGCAAGCCTTAATCACCCTAACTACGAGTCTACAAGCCTCGATCACCCTAACTACAAGTCTACAAAACCAAGACCACTACAAGTATACAAGCCTCTGTCCCCCTTAACTACATTTCAAAAAGCCTATGTCCCCTAACTACAAGTCTACAAACATCTATCCCCCTCACTACAAGTCTACAAGCCTCTGTCCCCTAACTAAAAGTCTACAAGCCTCGCCTTCCCTGGGATGAGTACGACGCCAGCATCTCGGGCCATTAGACCAAAGCCAATCCCCAACCCAGACTCCATACGTCAGAGATCTTACTAATGCTATACACTAATTACGTTTTAATTAGGACCATGGAAGACCCTTAAGGGAAGCTGAGGTCTTCGCTTACCATCTTCCTCCTCTTCCCTTAATCTCCCTCTTTCCTATGCCTTTAGGTCCGTGCGTGCGATGCCCTCCAGTTCGCACTTGCTATTCCTCTACATTCGTGTCTATCATCACCTTAAATCTGCGCCTGCGATACTTAAAAATTTCTTTGATATACCAACAAATTGGCCTTCTTGCACGTTCTTAAATTCAGGCTTGCCATGACTTTCAACTGGTGTTTCGACACCCTATCATTCGAACTCGTAAAGCCTTTATGGCTGCGCGTGTGGTGACCTTAAATTTAGGTTTTCGCTATCCTTAAACATTCGAGTCTGATGTTCCCTTAAATCCCCGGTTGCGACAACCAACATCCAGATATTCCTGCTTGCTGTGTCCTTTTGCCTCGTTTTCGTTATAGCCAGACTCTTGTGGTTGCTATATCCTTAAACCTGTGCTTGCTATATCCTTAATTCTGTGCTGGCTATACCTTAAATTCGCGCTTCTTTTATCCTGAAATTAGCGTTTGCTAATATCCTTCAATTTACACATGCTATACTTCAAGGCCTGATTAATATACAGCAGCTCTACCCTTAGAACACTCCAGGTATTACTCTCAAATGCTGGTCCTCCGACTCCCGTTTCTTAATACATTCTCTACCGCCAACATATGCTAACACATACCCAAAGACATATGAACTTCTCCAACATATGTTATCACATACTCAAAGGCTTATTAACATCTTCAACATATGTTAACACATACCCAAAGGCTTATTAACATCTCCAACACATGTT
The DNA here is from genome assembly GCF_036320965.1 of Panulirus ornatus. Classification (NCBI taxonomy): domain Eukaryota; kingdom Metazoa; phylum Arthropoda; class Malacostraca; order Decapoda; family Palinuridae; genus Panulirus; species Panulirus ornatus. The sequence goes on from NC_092282.1 coordinate 9,207,790, forward strand.
AACACATACCCAAAGGCTTATTAACATCTCCAACATATGTTAACACATACCCAAAGGCTTATCAACATTTCCAACACATATTTTTTTGATAAACATCACCCACTTTTACATTCCTCACCGTCCCACGGTTCACCACATCCACAATAAGCCTCACGGGTATTATATCTTTAACCACCACGATACAATAAGCCTTTGTCATAAGACTGGACCATCTCACCTGGGAATATCCACGAGTGTCCTTACCAGGGCAACAGTACATGGGTTGTGTGAGGTACAATGGTACAGGAATGAGGTACCCATCATCTGAAGATGAGGCAGCGGTAGGTACAAGGATTCATGAATGAGGTAATTCGTCACCTACGTATGAAGCAGGAGGTGCGACGGTGCACGGGAGTAAGGTACACTTTCTTATTTGAGGGGGGATGAAGCAGCATGCACAACGGTACTAAGGTACATGAGTAAGGTACTTATCACTTGGACGAGAAGCGAGAGATACAGCAGCAGGGAGGGGACAACATACGGTAGGTGCACCGCATCAACAACGTACCTGGAAAGATGGAAAGAAAAGTACACGTTAGTAACAATATGGACACGAATCAAACATTACGTCATCATGGATGGGCCGGCAGCAGCCCTCTGGTGAGCATGCCAGGAACCACTCACAACTTGTTTTCTTTCTGTTAATGAACAAACAGATGACACAAGTCCTCACAACCCTGCGTCTTCACCTCACCTACCTGGACCCTGTGAAGTTGTAGGGACTGAGGAACAATATGGCTCAGGACAAGTAGAAAATTCATCTTTGGTTTAATTATCTCTAAATACAAAGGCTGGAGCTTCTCTTCTCCTCCTTTTCTACACTTCTTATCTCTCGCTTTCTTGACAGTTTCATCTCCCTCTGTCTGTCTGTCTGTCTGTCTGTGTGTCTGTCTCTCCCTAAGAACTCCGTCGTCCCCTCCCCTAAGCACCCTACATCATCCACAGAGAGAGAGGGTCATTATGGACGCCAAGCACACGTAGGTCGTGGGTAATTAGTGCTGGAGCCAAGTGTTCTTGTTGGAGGCCAGCCAGCCAGCCACCCATATGGGCAAGTGGTGGCTGCACCAACACGAGACACCCTGGCCATGCCCCCTCACACCACCCGACATCAAATGTTTCCACCACAACTTTCCTCACGTCACACATCCTGGGCTGAGGGAGAAGCTGGGAGTCGAACATGGGTGCTTAAGTCACAATGACACCACGGCCACTGGACACAACCCTCTCGCAGAGTTAATTCACATGAGAGACAGACGAACGTTTCCTATCTTGAATGTGGGAGTTAGGATCTACAGCTCTGGATATTCACAACCTCAAATCTATTGGCCATTCTCACTGCCTCGAAAATCTGGTAGACGTCCCCCAAGGAGAGACGGTCTGGTTATAAGCGACTGGCTCTCTTCATCTGACATCATTAAACTCCTTTCTCGTACGATGGCAATATACTAGTGTCTGACGCAAGACACAGGTGCAAGAGAAAGAACGCATGAACGGAACGTTAAAAGCGTATATCGTCTTCGTGTTCCAAGACACTGGGCTTAGATAACATGAACAGGACGAGTGGACAAGCTAACATGTACGCCTCCCACCAGCGATGGATCAGACTATAATTTGTCTAAACTGACGCTACCCGCTTTAACTACCAGGTTAGGTAGAGAGTTGGGTAGAGAGCCTGATGTTGTAGTGTCCTTCTGGCACCAGGCTGGGCTACAGATACACCTAACAGTGTGCTCCTCCCTCATTATGACACGATGTAAACTTGGCCACCTGAGTTACTCCCACACCCACCAACACTACGTCCTCGACTGCCGTGTACAGTCACTGAATTCGGAGACAGTCACCTCCCTGCATACCTTGCAATACTCACAAGTTTCGTCCCGCAGGCTTGAAAAAGTACCCAAACTTTGCCCCGTGATGTTTGAGAAGTATTTTCTGCATCAGATACAAGTAGCCCGACTTTCCTCCAGCTGTGTGCGACGTATCGTAACGGTGTTGAAAACAGTTGAGAAAAGTGTCATCATAAGTCTGGCTGCGACTGACACATCGCTCGTCACGTAATCTGTTACATAATCCAATCAGCGAGACCCCCAGTCTCGCCCTAGGTGTTCCTTACTCCCCGTATCGTGCTCCGCGCCACCGTCCCACAGCACGGGGAGGGAGAGAGAGAGAGAGAAAGAGAACAAGATTCAAAACACACACACACACACACACAAGACTTGGTTCCTCCACCATATACAATCCACCACACAAGCTGTAGCCCAGAGGGCGACCACTTACCTACTTATGAACGAGTACTTACGACCAGAGAGAGAGAGAGAGAGAGAGAGAGAGAGAGAGAGAGAGAGAGAGAGAGAGAGAGAGAGAGAGAGAGAGAGAATAAAAAAGGAAAAAAAAAAGGACAGGCGCTCATGAGAGATGGGAAAAACAGAGTTACGATGAATGAGTCGTGTGAGTTACGTGTTTACGTCATGTGTTACGAGAGAGAGAGAGAGAGAGAGAGAGAGAGAGAGAGAGAGAGAGAGAGAGAGAGAGAGAGAGAGGAGAAGAGAGAGAGCTTGAGATGAGAGAGAGAGAGAGAGAGAGAGAGAGAGTTCCAGAAGGACCCCCCCCCCTAACCCACCTCCCCCCCCTCCCGTGGGGGCAGCCTGCGCCAGGGGCGTAACCCACAGCGCCACACAACCTTTGTTAATATTGCAGCGGGGAGACAGAAGGTGTTGCCATCACGAGGGCACTTATTACTTCCTTTTAATGACGCCTCCTAATCCTCATTGTCCCCGACCCAAATTACTCCTTGCCTCGCCCTCCCCTCGTCTTCCAGCCCAAGATGAGTCGTTCGCTCGGGAGAAAAGGGGGCAATGGGTAGTTTGGAGAGGGAGGGGGGGGGGGGGGGTTTAAGTACTTGGAGATTCCAACCCGATTGTCGATAGTTTGACGATGAGGCACTTTGTTTTTGAGGAGGAGGAGGAGGAGGAGGAGGAGGAGGAGACTGGAGAAACAAAAGGAGGGAGATGGGGGGGTTGGGGGGGGTTGCAAGACATCACCAACCAGCGACGGGGACAGAGATTACCGTGGGGGGTCGATAAAGCTACCCCCCCAACTCCACACCCCCTCACCCAACCCATGTTAATCTACAGGGTTGCCAGCTTGCTTCCAATGTGGCTGACCCAGTTAGTCCTGTTAATCCATCTCCTTGAATAGGATAGGTTGACCGGGGTGTGGGAGGAGGAGGAGGAGGAGAGAGGAGAGGATTGAATCTAACCTAATGACGCGTTGAATTATCCCTCCAGATGACACCCTCTCCACCCTTCTAAGCATAACGGTGCGTCCACACTTGAGCACGACGGTACGAACGGAGGTACACTTCCCGCATTCATATCCAAGTGTACCTCGAAGTCTGTAACATGCACAGGTCGACGTTACATTTCTACAACAGCAGATCTAACGAATGCACACCCATCCCGTCTCTGGGGCGACGGGAAGAAGTGTGGGGTAAACACACTTGTATATTCGTGACTCGTTTCGAGGTTAAGCTATAACACACGAGCTGTTGGGACAGTTGCTGTGGCGGTCTTTACCAGCTGGGATGAGCTCCGTGTGGCTGTGGGACCGAGTGAGACGGTAAGTGGGGAGAGAGAGAGAGAGAGAGAGAGAGAGAGAGAGAGAGAGAGAGAGAGAGAGAGAGAGAGAGAGGGGGGGGGGGGGTTGGAAGCAAAGCTGATGATGATGGTCGTGCATGACTACGGTCTTGGTGTGGTTGTTGGGGGGGCCACAGGTGAGGGAGGGACTGTGGGGAAGGCCACAGGTGAGGGAGGGACTGTGGGGAGGCCACAGGTGAGGGAGGGACTGTGGGGAGGCCACAAGTGAGGGAGGGATTGTGGGGAGGCCACAGGTGAGGGAGGGATTGTGGGAGGTGGTGGGGATGACCCCTGGGCAGGGTACAGCCTGACGACGCTCACTGAGGACGTCTGCCTGCAGTAGGTCGAGACTCCTCCACCTCCTCCTCCTCCTCCTCCACCTCCTCCTCCTCCTCCACAACCCAGGGTTGATGGAGTCACGTGTTGAGGACTTGTGTTATGGCTGACCAGGTCCAGGACTGTGGTCAGGTCAACGAAGGTGAGAGCCACAGGGGTCGTGGGGGGTCTCTACGCTGAGGTGGCTAAAGTCCTGGAAGCTGACGAGGCAGAGGGAGGTAGAGAAAGGTCTATGGAACCTGCAGTGTGTGTGTGTGTGTGTGTGTGTGTGTGAAGCACAGATCACAACTTTTCAATCAATTTCCAAAAATCATTTGACCCCCAAAACTCTACAACAATACATTTCCTTTCTTTTTTTCTTTGGAAAACACATAAATGCATCTTCATTTTCCGGTCCCACATTAGACCTGGACTAATCTGTCTGTAGGGAAGATGAATCTAATCACAACATTAATCCAATAGTCACAGTCCTCCTGGCTCTTTGGCTTTAAGGGTCACCGGACCATAGCCTTCTCAGGAGAGAGTGGACAGTAAAGGCCATGGGATCACCCCCTTGGCTCGCTGGACGTATTCCAACTCCAGCAGCAGTGACCCCCCCCCTCACCCCTAATCTGATTGGCCGTCCAACACTAATGCATTAGTCCAGGATAGATTCTAATTTACTTGTTACGTGCAGTCTGAACCCTGGCTCCAAGGAGAGTGGGGAGATGGGGAGGGGTTGGGTGGGTGGGGAGGGTTACCGCACGGGTAGTGGGGAGTTATGGGGAGGGAAAGGGAGGGGGAGGTTTTCCCTTGCGCGGCCCACCCATCTATGTCACTGGGGAAACAACGGGGGGGAACGAGTGAATGGGGGAAGGTGGTAGATGTTTTGGGCGCATGGGATGGGCACACTGTACATACACAGATAGACAGGCAGCAGTTGGAGAGAGATAGAGATAGATAGATAGATAGAGAGAGAGAGAGAGAGAGAGAGAGAGAGAGAGAGAGAGAGAGAGAGAGAGAGAGAGAGAGAGAGAGAGAGAGAGAGAGAGAGAGAAATGTGGCACAACCAACCAAACTAACATTTTTCAAAACTGGAGATGATTGAAACACACACACACACACACACACACACACACACACACACACACACACACAAGATGGGGCCCCTCCCCCCCCAAACGAGTACAGCCCTCACCGCCCCCCCCCCCCCACCCCAGGGGGGGGAGTCACAAATAGGCAATTACAAACAGAGAATTTACCCCCCACCACACCACACCGCCACCGCCGACCCATTGCTCCATTCCAGCAGGTGACAACGGACAGACCGACCGACCGTGGGTTGCGGGGTGGTGGTGAGCAGGCACGAGGGGAGTGTGCCACACGCGCCACACCTCCTGCAGCTACTCCATGATCGCAAGACAAGACGACGCAAACACCAGCGAAGTCAGGAACGGAAAGATAAAAAAGATGAGGAAGGTAAATAATTGATTAATGAAACACAACGTTATCAAGGAAAACAACAGTGATGAACGTTGAACTTGTGTTATCAACCATCATTCTGCCACTTGAGTTCCACAACGAAAATAAAAACATGCAATACTCCTTCGATATATCACTGACTGACGTATCATGCAAAAAAAATATCTGGCTCGTACTGTCAGTGTATATTCCTCAACCGTACATTGACGTTAAGTGGTACAGCAAGTGCGCAACTCAGTGCGCAACTCCACTTCCTGAGCACAGTATATAAGAACCCCTTCCATGGATCAGGAATGAGGGAACGGCGAGACACGAAGGAAAATTACTTCACAAGAGCAAGCTAAAGCCTCTTAATTATTCCCTCCCTCCCTCCCTCCCGCGTGATGAGAAGGAGGAGGTAAGGTCAGTTGCCTCAGAGAACAGCAACATTGAAATGACCAGAACAAAGGACATAATCTTTTCCCGCCAGTTGATTTTTTTTTCTTCCTCCTCTTTTCTTTTGGGGGAGAATGCTGTGTGTGTGTGTGTGTGTGTGTGTGTGGGAGGGGGCGGGGTGTGTGCCTCCTGCAGCAGATGATGATGACGACGACGCTGCTGGAGGAGCCGAGGGCGATGTTACTCCTGCTCCTGACGAGGAGGTGGCTCCTCGGTGGGGACGACTACTGCTGTTGCGGCAGCTGCAGCCGCTGCTGCTGTCCTCCAAGACTCCCTCCCTCCAACACGGCGGTGTTCCTGCCACTGCTGGTAGATATGGAAGCCACCTTAATTACTCTTGCGTGTTGCACCTCACCCTCCTTCCCTGCCGTAAGGGGAAGAGTGAGGGAAGGAGGGTGAGGGAAGGTAGCGCAACCCCCATCTGTGTCTCTCTCTACCTCCCCTTGTGTATAGCTCACGCTCGTGCAAACGACACGTGCTGCGTGCGCGTGACGCAGACGCTAGTCTACTACGTGCAGTCATCAGCGGGTGCTGCTCCTCCTCCACTGATTTTCATTTCACTTCAGTTGTCGCAAGACAGTCGTGGTTGTTTTGTCCCTTGTGCCCAGCGCTGAGAGGCTGCGTCACGGAGCCTCTAACCACACACACGCTGATGGGTGCCAGCGCAGGGAGGTGCGAACCTGTGTACTTGTGCGGAGGGGAAAGCGAGAGTAATGCAATGTACCAATACCCACTCCATTTTCAGTGGCGTCTGCGTCCGCATTCTAGTTCTGTGGCTGCGTCTGTTGCTGGAATTGGATCCATTATTGACCTCTCTCTCTCTCTCTCTCTCTCTCTCTCTCTCTCTCTCTCTCTCTCTCTCTCTCTCAGCCGTGCAAGGTCTGAGTGAACCAATTTGGCAAACGAGGTCACGAGAAGCTAATGCCATTTTCTCCACAGCTACAAGAGGATCCACAATTCAACCCTCGGAAACTGATTTAACCGAACCTGGAGGTCAGGGAAGGTCAGCATCACTGACCCACATCCCTCCCCCTTCAAACTTCCACCGTGACCCGGCCAGCTGAACATGGTCAAAAAAAAAAGAAAGGTCTTCTCTTCCTCCCTTTGCATCATGAGTCCAGTGACCCACCCTAGCTTCCCCCCCTTTTTTTCCCCCTTCTGGTCTCCTGCTTCACTCGTTCGCCCTAACCGTATACGAAGTCACTGCATTCGACAGCGATCCCTCAAAGTGACCTCTCCCATTAACCTATCCTCAGCCCTATCCACTTTCCTAATGGAACTGACCCTTCCATGCCCTCACACCTTTAAGGGTCAGGTGAAAGCTAACGCCATCATATCCAAGGGTCGTACCGTCGCGCTTAAGGGTCGCACCGCCGCGCTCAAGGGTCGTACCATCGTACTCAAGGGTCATACCGTCGCGCTCAAGGGTCGCACCGCTGCGCTCAAGGGTCGTACCATCGTACTCAAGGGTTGTAACATCGCGCTCAAGGGTCGCACCATCGCGCTCAAGGTGGTCGCACCGCCGTGCTCAAAGGTCGTACCGCCGCGCTCAACAAAGTCACCATCCTAACACACACACCTCCTACTACTCTGTTCCAGAAGTAAAATGTCTGTCCCAAACAGAATATATAAATCCTGTTGCATAATCAGCGTCCCGTCTGTTAATACTTTACCGTGTACACTCTCTGCATGACACGGGCATGCAAAACGTCTGACGGCGTCATTTGTACCTGGCTTCCGTGAACACATTCATGTGGTGACTGAACTGGCCTCGGTCATAATTGCTGAACCATCTGATGGACCATCTGCTCTTGCGTGAGGGGCTATGAATGTACTCCATTATACTCCCCAGTTCAGACAGCGTCATACATTCGTGTGTATAATGAGGCATGTCCAACTTTATACATTCTGATTTATACATCAAACACACACACTGGTTCTATACACTTTACATTCTATCCTATGCTTTTAACAATTACCCGAGAGGCGCAGTTTCGATCTAGCGGACGCTAAAGTAGCGGATGTCATGACCGGTAACTGTCATGCTGCAGGACACGAGCTAGGTCCCGTAGTTGGGGGTGAAAAATTGGTCCTGAGGAGCCATTACCGCGGTCAGTCCGGAAGGGCTGTTACCGTGGTCAGTCCGGATTTGAGGGGCTGTTACCGCGGTCAGTCCGGATTTGAGGGGCTGTTACCGCGGTCAGTCCGGATTTGAGGGGCTGTTACCGCGGTCAGTCCGGATTTGCGGGGCTGTTACCGTGGTCAGTCCGGATTTGAGGGGCTGTTACCGCGGTCAGTCCAGGTTTGAGGGGCTGTCACCGCGGTCAGTCCGGATTTGAGGGGCTATTATTCTGGAGAGTCCGGATCTGGGGGAAAAATCATTCCGGAGAGGGCCGGATGTGAGGAGCTATCACTCAGAACAGTCCGGATCTCGGGAACTATTATTCCAGACACTAAGGATCTACAGACCTGTTATTCTGGACAGTCCGGACCTGAGGCATGAATATCTTCATAGCTCAGGGAATATTCGGCAGACATGAATATTCTGCGGTACCATGAATATCTTGTGGGGTGGGGGTGGGGGGAAGGAATATTTCGCGAGCGCCAATACTCCTTCATTTGTCCCATTATAAAGTATATATATATATATATATATATATATATATATATATATATATATATATATATATATATATATATATATAAACATTAGTTATGGGCATAATTGGTGGAGCGCACATCTGGCTGGTTGTTAGAGTGTTGGAGGAGACACAAGGGGACAAGCAGGGCGACTGTTGGAGAAGGGAAGAGAGTAAAGGAGGAATGGGAGGAAAGACAGAGAGAAATAAGAAGAGAGAACAGAAAAAGTAAAAGGCAGCAGTGGACAGGGAGATCAGTGTCGACAGTAGACGAAAGTTAATGGGTAAATGGCACGTAGAGAGTAGACTGTATTGGTGTTGGCGTCAAAGGTAATGGGGTAATGGTGTGGGACGAGGAAGACTGTGGATAAATGAGGAGGAGAGGTAAGGCTGTAATGAAGTTATCTGAGCTAATGGGTAAAAATGGTGGGCTGAAGGAAGGTTTACGAGGAGTTGTTAAAACTTAATGGATCAATGGGTGATAGGGAGAATGTTAGGTTAGAGTTAATAAATATCACCATGGAAGAATGGGAAATAAAAGAGGACGTGGGGGAAAGGAGGCGATGATGAGATGGAAAATAAAATATAAACAGACTGGTGGGAGAATAATAATACTGAAGAACATAAAGAAACGAAGGGAGAGACAAATGAGTAAACACAAGAGGAAATAAAAATACAGGAGGAAATAAATATAGGAATCATGAGAAGAAGAAGAAGAAGAAGAAGAAGAAGAAGGAGACGAAGAAGAAGAAGAAGAAGAAGAAGAAGAAGAAGAAGAAGAAGAAGAAGGAGACGAAGAAGAAGAAGAAGAAGAAGGAGACGAAGAAGAAGAAGAAGAAGAAGAAGAAGAAGAAGAAGAAGAAGGAGACGAAGAAGAAGAAGAAGAAGAAGAAGAAGAAGAAGGAGACGAAGAAGAAGAAGAAGAAGAAGAAGAAGAAGAAGAAGAAGAAGAAGAAGAAGAAGGAGACGAAGAAGAAGAAGAAGAAGAAGGAGACGAAGAAGAAGAAGAAGAAGAAGAAGAAGAAGAAGAAGGAGACGAAGAAGACGAAGAAGAAGAAGAAGAAGAAGAAGAAGAAGAAGAAGAAGGAGAAGAAGAAGAAGAAGAAGAAGGAGACGAAGAAGAAGAAGAAGAAGAAGAAGAAGAAGAAGAAGAAGAAGAAGAAGGAGACGAAGAAGAAGAAGAAGAAAAAGAAGAAGAAGAAGAAGAAGTAGAAGAAGATCTCGACCACCAACGTTTGACTCCACCAGGAGTCTGGCTCACTGGTGAAGCATTCATCGGCCATTATCTCCGTGTCAGGGTAACAGAATCTACCCATCCAGTCTCACAGCTTACGAGAGCGACTCGGGGAACGAGTGGAAGCAATCCACACGTGGGGGGAGAGAGAGAGAGAGAGAGAGAAAGAAAGAGAGAGAGAGAGAGAGAGAGAGAGAGAGAGAGAGAGAGAGAGAGAGAGAGAGAGAGAGAGAGAGAGAGAGAGAGAGAGAGAGGTGTCAATCCCTGGAGTGTATAAAAGACTTGCTTGAAAATGATGAATTCTACGCTGTCTTTTTTGTGGGTGGAGTGAGGGTTGGGGTGGGTGAAAGCCCCATCTTCCCCCATCAAGTTGAATAAGTTTGGGGAGAAGTTTTTTTAATGGCCCTTTTTATGGGTGGAATTTTGGTCTGAGATAAAGCAGCGTTTGATCTGATGTGGGATGGCACGCTCTTATCCCGTCTTATACTTTATGCTCTTTCTTTAACGCCTATAGCAGAACGGTACGACCCCTGGGTAAAACGGTACGACTCTTGGGTACAACGGTACGACCCCTGGGTAAAACGGTACGACCCTTGGGTACAACGGTACGACCCTTGGGTACAACGGTACGACCCTTGGGTAAGACAGTACGACCCCTGGGTAAAACGGTACGCTTCTTAGATATGGCCAAGTACTTTACGACCCTTAAACACAACGCTACGACCCTTGGGTATGATGACATGCCCTTGGACCTGACCCCCCTTCCTCAAGGGCCATTATAACCTAAGGGTCGTAGCTACGTCGTGCTGAAAGGCAATTTGTTCAGCCTTTCGTAAGGACACAGATTATTATTCGCCCTCTTATCGTCATAAACATGGGAGCCAGTTTAACACTACGGGCCCGTGAACCAGAGGAGATACCTTGATCAAATTCTTTCCCAGCTGCAAACAGTCCCAAACCCCCGGGGATGCCGAGTCGTTGGCTAACATTCATTCAACTCGGTTCTCATGATCGCCAAGAAAAATTTTCAGACTTCACAGGGGGGGAAAAAAAAAAAGAAGTCATACTGAGAATAAAGTTACATGTATATCTCATCGACCTAACCTGGAATGATTGTAAGAGCGATCGTGATGACTAAATAGAAGTTATGAAGCGATGCTGATGACGAGTCCTTTTCCCCTGATATCCTCAGAAAGCCTTTGACTCTCACCTCCAGTACTCTGCACTGGGCCATCAAGTGGGTCTATCTCTCTCTCTCTCTCTCCTAAAATGACAGAATCGCCTGACGCCACTGACTACGTGGCCGCTAATAAGCTTTCGTCTCTCTCTCTCTCTCTCTCTCTCTCTCTCTCTCTCTCTCTCTCTCTCTCTCTCTCTCTCTCTCTCTCTCGTTATCAGAGTTGGCTCAACTTGGGGCAATTAAGCCCTCTGGACTTTCACATGGGGGGGGAGGGGTTAGTCCAATCTCAGGTCAATGAGTGATGACCTCCTAGCGCTCAGAGGAAGACAACCCGGGGCAAAGAATGACATTTAAGCCCTCAGAGTGAGAACAAGTGAAAGACAGGTTGAATAACCTCAGGTCATTCACAAGGTCAGCTCAAATGTCCTTTAGCAATAAGTTGTTTACCCGTCGAAAACGAGAGACCTGTGAACGAGGTCATTAGGTAGTTTCTCGGGCTGGTCAAATTCAGGTGATGAATTGGGTGACGAGGTTTTTAGCAGGAAGGTTAGTGAGACGAAAGAAAAATGCTCTTCCTCAGGGCAAACAGAACAAAGTTCCAGTAAAGAACAAGGTCTCCAGATAAAAGTTCAATCCAGAGGGAAGTTCCAGCCAAGGAAACACTGCTTAAGTTCCAGAACTGGAAGCACCGCTTACGTTCTAGCACTGGAAAGCACCGCTCAAGTTCCAACCATGAAGGCACTGCCTAAGTTCCAGTGCCGAGAGCATCGCTTAAGTTCCAGCACTGGAAAGCACCGCTCAAGTTCCAACCATGAAGGCACTGCTTAAGTTCCAGGGCTGAGAGCACCGCTTAAGTTCCAGCACTGGAAAGCACTGCTCAAGTTCCAACCATGAAGGCACTGCTTAAGTTCCAGGGCCGAGAGCATCGCTTGAGTTCCAGCACTGGAAAACACTGCTTAAGTTCCAGAAGGGACTGCTTAAGTTCCAGCACTGGAAAACACTGCTTAAGTTCCAGAAGGGAAAGCACTACCTTAAAATTCCAGTGTTGGAACCACAGCTCGAATTCCAGTCGTGAGCACACCGCTCTGGGTCCAGCACTTGGAGGCACAGTTCATGTCCCAGTGCTGGAAGCATCCCTCAAGCCCCAGGACTGGAAGGACCGCTAAAATTCCAGCCCAGGACGGAATGCTCAAGTTCCAAACGTCGGAATTATGATGAACTTACAGCCAAAAAAAAAATAGATTATGAAGCTGGTGCGGAAGGCGGGCGGCAGTGGGAGGAGAATACATTATAAAGCCAAAATACAATTAATCGTCGTAAAAAAAAAATATATATAAAATCCAACGAAATGTGAGACAAAAATATGGACGAACTAAAGACACGCGTGGAAAAAATCTTTGTAAAAAAAAGTCACGGAATCTGAAGAAAAACACACAAAAACACAAATAAAAACGAAGACAACCATGAGTAAAATTACCAACAATAACAATAATAACAAATAATAAAACAACAACAACAACAACAATAATAATAATAATAATAATAATAATAATAATAATAATAATAATAATAATAACAATAATAATTCGGAGTGCATCTGAGGTCAACCTCAACCCTCCCCCCCCTTCCACCTCCCTCTCCTCTCGAGGTCAAACTTCTTAATGACTGAATTGCTAACCAGACCACAGAGAGAGAGAGAGAGAGAGAGAGAGAGAGAGAGAGAGAGAGAGAGAGAGAGAGAGAGAGAGAGAGAGAGAGAGAGAGAGAGAGAGTAATAGCACTCTGGCAGTAGTAGAGTCATCACACATAAGTCTTTACCAGATCTACACAACTCCGTCACCAACCCCCTCACCACCACCCAGTTGTCAGGGGAAGGGAGAAGACGGGTGTGGAGGACTGATTCAACTCTCAGCAAAAGTTGACTTAACTCCGGTTTGTGATACTTTACGGACGCTTTTTGTCCGCTCACAGCTCAGGTTCCTGCAGGGAGAGAGGGAGGGAGGGGAGGAGGAAGGAAGGAAGGAAAGGAGGGTGGGAGGGTGGAGGGGAAAAAAAAAAAACAGAGATAAAACTGTAAAGTTTCGTGTTATATATTTCAGCTAGGCAGCTCTTGTTACGGGAGTCCAGTGGGAGTTCATGTGGGTTGCTGGTGTTCAGTCCACGAACACACGCTCCATCTCACGTCTCACACTCACCAGAGTGTAACTCAACTAATTCTATGATCTTGACTCCTATTTCTTCCTGCGGGAAGCGCTACGCGACAGCCCCTTCTAGGGACAAAATTCCGTCAGGGGTAAAGAGAGAGTCTAGATGAGGCCCCACGAGTGGTGACACTCTCTTCCCCCACACTAAAGAGACAGGTGATGACAAATGAGCAATTCAGCAGAAGGATGGGTGGGGTTATGTGTGCCAGAACTTCCTGAGAGCATTTGACACTAGACCACAGGGAAGGCTGGTATGGATGATGGCTCGTCATGCAGGAATAATGGGCGAGACTTCAAGTCTTGGAACCATTGCTTTCTTTTTTTTTTTCCACTTTGCTCAATGATTTGCTGGGTACTTTGTTGATGAGATGTGACAGAAGTACTCGTGACGTAAGAGTAGTGGACGATTGGAATATGGTAAGTTTATAAAGTCATATGACAGTAAAAATAAAAGTTCAGGGGATGGAGAGGCCCCTGAGCGTACAACTCCCCTCACCGCACAGCACATATATATCTAAAAATGTCTAAACATGTTACAAACAACATATATCAACATATTTACTTTGCCATCCAGGGAAAAAAAATCACTTTCACAAAAAAGACAACCAACAGATGTGGCATAACCGTAACATCCTATTCTAGCTATATAAACACATCTGTAAACATCGTGTACTCAGATGAACATGGAAATACCTGGGAATTGTAAATACCTCGTCATATTTGTTGTTTACCTTCAGACCTGACCATGGCAGGTGTATTGCTGGTGGAGAGAAAAGCAGACTTACCTTTCAACACAAACACAGAGTTTTTACTGTGAACTCCTTCAGCACGACGGTACGACCCTTGAGTACGTCGGTGCGACCCTTGGGTGTGTTGACTCAGAATTTTACCCGATCCTAATGGATTAGGTCAATGGCCTATGGTAATTAACCCTCTCATCAGAGACATATCTCTTTAACATTCCAAGATCACCTTATATATTTCACACAATATATTCTCTTATCCCTAATACTGGGACTCTTTTGAATCTTGGGTATTTATGTAGTAAATATATCCCTCTCTCATATCCCAAGTCTCCAAGTATAATCGTATGGATGTATATAGTGGATATAAACGAACATAGTGCAGAGATACGCTCTGTCGTGGATGTGTATGAAGGTAAAAAACCACATTTCCTGGAGACTTGGCGTCCATTGTTCCCAGACAGTTTTGGCCCATCACGAGCCCGTCTCAATTGGTAATGACCAATTAAGAAGGCTCCCTGATTGGCCCCCAAAAAAATGTTCTGGAAAAAAAAAAAATCAAGTTTCCGAGAAGTATGAGAGCTGGGGTGAGCGAGTATCGGCAAACTTCGGGGAGAATAATGGGAGTATCAGCGAGGGGAATGGGTGGAGTATCAGTGAGGGGGAGCGGGTGGAGTAGAAATGAGAGGCTAAAGAAGAGGTGAGGTGAGTATTGCAAACCGCGTTAATGCGCTAGATAATAGGATGGCAGATTTGGGGTGTGTGGGGGATGTTGATGATATCCGGAGCGAGAGAGAGTTCATGGAGAATAGCTAGGGTGAAAAGAGAGGTGGTGGTGAAAGTCTTGCGTAAGATGAGGTGTGCCAAAGTGAATGGAGTGGATGGGATTGCAGGTGAATTTCTCAATAAGGGGGGCGAATGTGTCGTTGGCTGGTTTGCCAGGATTTTCAGTGGACTTATGGCCCCTCAAATAAGGTGCCTGAGAACTAGCGGTATTCCCGTGCATAAAATGAAGGGGGATAAAACTGACTGCTCGAATTACAAAGGTTTAAGTCTGAGTATACTTGGTACGTTCGTATGGGAGAGTGGAGACTGAAAAGACGGCATAGCATCAGATTGGGAGCAGCAATGTGGCTACAGGAGTGTTAGAGGATGTGTGGACCAAGCGTTCACTTTGATGACTATTTTTCTGAGAAATTCAGGGTATGTATGTGGTATCTATGGACATTACCTGGTAAAAGCATATGACAAGGATGACAAAAACCCTACACGTTAGGCATTACGAATATATGGTGAGGGAGGAGAGCCACTAGAGGCACTGTAGTTCTTACTGGGAAAGTAAGGCGTGTGTGCAAGTGGGATGGGAAGAGGGTGAGTGGTTCCAAGTGATGGTCGGGTGGTGAGGGAGGTGAAAGCCAATGTCAAGGAGTGAGGAGCAGGTCTATGGTATGGTGGGGGGTTGGGTGCTGGTAGGCATGTCAGTTGCTGTTTACAGATGACATGACTAGGGTGGCGAGTGTAGGAGAGGAGTTGCGGAAGCTGGTTTGGAAGAATGTGTGAGAGGCGAGATGCAAGAGCTAACGTAAATAACAGTGAGATGGTGAGGTGTAGCGGTTACGGAATACCACAGAACGGTCCGTAAGGCTTGACTGAGGACTGTGGCTCTGGCTTCGGCACATTACATATATATATATATATATATATATATATATATATATATGTAATATAATAATATATATATATATATGTATATATATATATATATATATATATATATATATATATATATATATATATATATATATATATATATATATATATATATAAACAAAGATACGTTATGGAAGATGGCTACGGATATATGGGCTAGACAGCAACTTATTGAAGGCAGTTTGGAGCTTTTACCGTTTGTGTACGATGGACATGGTGGCAAGAAAGGATGAGAGTGAGTCTCTCTCGGTGAGGGAGAGTTTCCACCAAGGGTGTGCGATGTTATCATGGCGGTTTGATCTGTTCGTGGGCGGGATGGTAAGGGGGGGAGCAAATGCGAGTGTCTTGGAGCAAGGGTCGAATCTACAGTATGCTGGAAGTTGAGGAGTAAGGGAGGGGTGAAGGAGACGAGCCGGGTGCTGTTTGATGATGACGCGGTTTAGGTGGCTGACTCTAAAGTTAAAACTCCTCAAGTTGCCTGCAGAGTTTTGGGAGTACGTTTAAAAATGAGAATGTTTGGAGTGAATATGAAAACATAAGGTTATGAGGTGCAGCAGAGGAGGAGGATCCGACTGCAATATGTGAGTGTGAGATTAAAATGGGGAGGACCAGGAGGAAGTGTAGTGCCTCAGTTACCTGGATGAGGACGTGGCAGGGGATGGAACCATGGGGGCGCTCCAGTGTGTCATGGGTCGGAAGATGGGGTTTAGGTCCTGGAGGGAAGATCAGTGTCCACACACGAGTCCCGACAGCGTTGTGTATACGACAGCTTTTAACAACGGATACAAAGCAAGGAAGAGGGCGCATGTGTAGGTCATGAAATGCCTGAGAACGGTCCGTAATGTGAAGCTGGTCGGTCGTGCGAGGAATTACAGTACGAGAGAGGTGCTGTTGTGGGTGTAGTCTGAGTGAGAGGGTCGACCAGGATGTGGGGCATGTGTGTAGAAGAGGGTGGAGAGGCTGACGAAGAGTATGTACTGGCAGTGGCGGGAGCAAGGTGGGAAGGGAGACCGTGGTATTGGAATGAGTTAGTGGGGTATCAGGGGCCTGACGACTCAGAAGGGCGTTGGACAGAAGGAAGAGGATCGATGTGATATACGAGGGGCGTCGTGTAATCTGTGGGAGGAATCAGGGTATGCGAGGTAGTCAAAGTAAATCATGGAGTTGTCTGTGGGACTTGGCTGCATATGGTAGGCATTAGCGTTAGTACATGATTATACCTGACAGGTAGAGACGGCATAACTGCCAATGGGACCATGGTGCATTTGCCCCTGACGCCACCTTGATAGGGCGCCATGACTTATTGGACATAACTCAGCATAACTAGAACATATAATCAGGCACTTATCAGACCTACTGGGCATAACTAGGAATCTTAGGACATAACTCACAGAAGATAAAATCCAGAGGACATATAACCTGGCATAAAATAACCATATTGGACATATTCTGGTGTAGCTAGCACCTACTGGACCCGGCTAACATGGCTGGGATCCTCTGGAAATAGATGAACACACCTTGAACGCTTCAAGTACAAGTTAGTATGACCAAGGAATCACAGCTCAGGTTACTCTCCCAGCCACAGAGGGAAGGAATTGCAGTCGTCTACACTCGGCAACCGACTGACGAAGATGAAATGGAACAGCATTTGGGTTACAACAGTATAAAAGAAGGAGAAGGAGGAGGAGGAGGAGGAGGAGGAGGAGGAGGAGGAGGAGGAGGAGGAGGAGGAGGAGAAGAAGAAGAAGAAAGAGAAAGCGAAAGAAAATGTTCAAAACTTTGAGTTCAAGTCAAGAGACTTGAGCTCCAGTGAGGCAGGAAAGATGGGAAAGCTGTGGGGAAGGATGAGGGACCCCCGTCATGCCCGGAGCTCCGGGGGAAGGTATGCCAATATTGATCGGTAAGGAGCAAGATGGCCCCAGTGGCAAGGGGGGCAGGTGAACAATATTCCCCCCACCCCCCCCAGGTGAGTGCCTCTGATATTGATCAGGTGATTAGTCATGCTATTGATCACATGATTAGCCATGTCGCTGATGAGATGAGGCGGCCATGTTACAGGAGAGAGAGAGAGAGAGAGAGAGAGAGAGAGAGAGAGAGAGAGAGAGAGAGAGAGAGAGAGAGAGACATGAGCCGGAGCGAGGAGTAACTATATCATTCAGGCTGAGCAAGAAGCTATTCTACATTATATATATACACCGAAGGATGTGATACGAGCAGATGATGAAGACCCGACCATCCATAACAGGTGGTCACCGGGCCCATGTTACTTAGTGAGAGGATGTGAGGCGGCGCCCTCATGAAGATGCTCATGATCACGCGAGTTACAGAGTAATGAGAGGCGTCAGTGAGGCTAACCAGCAACGCACCTTTGCCAGGGAGAGCGGTGGGTGAGGTGGGCTGGAGGGTGGGCGAGAGTGGGGCTGCCGAAGTGGGCGTCGTCACGGAGGTGAGGTCGTCCGAGTACGACCTGCGATGGGTCTTCCTAGCCACGGGCTGCATGGTCGAGATCACGGCACACGTCAACCCAACAAAATGTTTATATCTTTATATATATCGGTATATATATAAATCTATCTATCTATCTCTGCGTCGTATATGTCCTGTTTGGTATCCTGGTTCTGAGCAAATCATGCGTCAGCCCTCTGGTCCACAAACATCATGGGAAAACAAGGGCGACTTTCACCGGTATACAATGTCACTCGGTACTAAAAACAATCTTTTTTTTCTCTCTATTTTTTTCCCCTCACTGTCTCCGGAGAAAAAGAGTTAAGTGTAACGAACAGTCATAGTATCTACAAGACGCTAACGAGGAAAGCCACTATAACTACTACAGCCTCTGTATCTTTCTGTCATCTGGCGTGGTAGCAACGCAGCCAAGTCATTTTCCGGGAGTCCACACGAGGGTACGCTGCACAGAGAAGACCACAGTCGGCATCTTACGTCACCATAGCGTCTGGGCAGAGGGGTCGTGAGCTGAAGGAACACCCGAGCGATACCCTCCCGCGAGGCAGAGATGACGACCCTACTGATACGTCGACAGCGGCGCACGCTCCTAGCATCCTCAGCCCTAGCACTTCACTAGGCGGCAGCAAGGGTCAGCTGGGAGGCAACTGGGGCCAAGCGACACCTTGGAGGAACACCTGCCTTTGAGTGCTACTCCGGCACAGGCTCGAGGGCGACGTGGGAGAGGCATGGCGCACTCCTGGAACTGGTGGTTGGTCAGTTTGCCCGTCCGGTCACACGCCTGAGGCCGAGTGAAGAGGGGAGAGAGCTCTTTGGCGCTCAAGAGGCGTGAGCACCGTAGTGCCTGGCTGCCATGGCGGGCGTTGGCGGCGGGGGCCCAGTTGCACAGTCCTGTGTGGCTGTGGGAGGTAGGGTAGGAGGGCGCTCGACCCGGCCCAGGCCTCGCTACACGGGTCGTCCAGCACGCAACACTACCAGCTGCTGCTGCACCTACGCCTCCTTCCTTACTCCTGCCTGCTGTCCTCGGGGAGAACAACACACCTTCCTCGCCAGACTCACGATAACGAGTCCCAGTGTCCCATAACTCACGTCCCTGTGCGGGGTGACAGGCAAGACCATCTGGCAGTTGGCACAGGTGGGGGGAAGTGCGTCCACAGGTGGTTGAGGGGAAGCAGGTAGCGGGAGTTTGGGTCGATAGGCGCGGCGGTATAGTGCCGGTGGACGAGGAATCGTCTGTGACCACGACCCGCTCTTCAACAATACACAGGCCTTATCGATCTCCCACTCTCACCGTGTTTACCCGCGCTTTGCCAATCGCCTTCTCGTCCGCCACACCTGATGAACACACGGCGCTCCCCTGGGGCCCTTCTCCCTCCCTCCTTCCTCCTAAACTGAGTGAGAAGAGAGAGAGAGAGAGAAAGAGAGAGAAAAAAAAAGAATTGCGTACGATCCTTTGTCAGGTTAGGTTGCGTCGCCACTGGGGAGGTTTACCCCCTCTTGCAGCATCTACAGGAGGCGCTACTCGCGTCAAGAGGTAGGTGGAGTTCCTCCTGCCGAGCCCGGCTGGGCCGAGTGTGGTCTCTCAAGGAGCAGCTAAGACTGACGGGTGGTCCTCGAGGAAATGTGTTTTTTTTCCTCTTCCTGGTCATGAGCGGGGCGGCGGGAGGTGCCACATGGCCGCCGCTAACCCCAGAATCCTCACCCACCCGAGGTGGACGATGCCAGAACTTGAAGACTCGAACCCACGGCCGACGGCCTCAGCGATCTGCCGGAGGGGCGACTGGTGGAACGAGCGACTCTTGGAGGCCTCGCGAGGGGCGGCACTCGGAGGCGTGGCGTAGCGGCAGGCGCTGAGGGCGGGGTGAATACCAGAGGACTGCTCGGTGGTGTTGTGTGAGGCGGTGTGACACGTAGGGGCTCGGGCGCCACACTGTCGCCCTACACCTTCCTCAGCCCACACACCGCCACGCCCGCGCATGGCAACCCCGACACCTCCTCCACGCCGCCGCTGTCATCCACACCGCCGCCACTACCGCCGCTGTCATCCATGCCACCGCCACTACCGATGTCATCCACGCCACCGCCACTACCACCGCTGTCATCCACGCCGCCGCCACTACTGCCGCTGTCATCCACGCCACCGCCACTACCGCCGCTGTCATCCACGCTACCGCCACTACCGCAGCTGTCATCCACGCCATCGCCACTACCGCTGTCATCCACGCCGCCGCCACTACCACTGCTGTCATCCACACCGCCGCCACTACCACTGCTGTCATCCACACCGCCACTATTGCTGGTCATCCACGCCGCCGCTATTGCTGGTCATCCGCGCCGCCGCTACCACTACTGTCATCCAAGCTGCCTCTAACGCTGCTGTCATCCGTCCCCGCCGTCGCTACCGCTGTCATCCACGTCGCCACTACCGGTGTCATCCACGCCGCCGCTACCACTGTCATCCACACCCCGGCTCCCGATGCCATCCAAGCAATGTTATCCATACCGCCACTACTGCTGTTAGACACGACACTTACCGTTGTCATCCACGCCACCGCTTGAGTCCTCAGCCACACTATCACAGTCATCCACACCACCAGTCTCATCCACACCACCAATCTCAGCCACGCTACCACTCTCATCCATGCTTCTAGTCTTACCTACATCACAACTGTCATCCAGGTCGCCTCAGTCATCCACATCACTACTGCTGTCAACGTTGACACGTCACTGTCATCCACGGCTCCCACCGTCAATCCACAACGTCAGCCATCCACGTCATCACTCCCATCCACGCCACCAAGTGACGTAAACAAACATCAGCTGATGCGTTCCAGCACTCCCACATATACTCCCCTCCCCCCCCACCGTACGTACCCCCCCACCCTCCCCCACCACGTACGTACCCCCCACCCTCCCCCACCACGTACCCCCCCCCCCCCCCCCCCCATCTCCCTTCATCACATTCCAATAATATCGTCGCCAGGCTTCTAAAAGGTGTGCAGCTTGCAGCACAGAACTATCGATTGCCAAGAGGTGCGTGCGTGCTTGCGTGCGTGCGTGCGTGCGTGCGTGCGTGTGTGTGTGTGTGTGTGTGTGTGTGTGTGTGTGTGTGTGTGTGTGCGTGCGTGCGTTTCACTGCGCCCGTTTTACGTAAGGCTGGTAAAGACATGCGAATCTGCAGCGCTGATCGACGTAGACCCAGGCACGCAGGGCTAAAAGAACGCGCTTGTTATGTGACGTCACGAAGGAAAACTGAAATATGGGGGGAGGGGGGGTAAAAGAATGGCTTGCTGCGTGACGTCACGAGGGCAACTGATCATTCCCGCCCACAACCGACCAGCTGGAACACAACAGGTTCGTGTCATGTATTTCCTCCTCTTCCTCTCCTCCCCCTTCCTCACCAATTACATGAGCCAGGGAAAAGGCAAGGGCACGGGTCAGGTCACGAGACAGGTCAAGGGGGTGTGTTACGACGGGTCATGGCATGACACAGGTCACGGGACGGGATCACGGGTCAGATCACAGAACAGGGCACAAGACCCGAGTCACGAGTCAGGTCACAGGGGGTGTGTGTGTGTCACAGGTCAATTCACGGGGCCAGAGTAACGGGTCAGGTCACGAGGCGGGGTCACGGGTCAGGTCATGGGGTAGGGTTCGTGCACCAATGGTAACTGAGACACGGGTCGCGAGAACCTTAGAATTTCACCTCACAGCCATGTCTCATTTCTCGTTTTCTTGTTCTTTTTGTTTGTTTGTTTCCCTTGTTTTTATTCGTTTCCATTATTTTTCCTTTATGCAATCCCTCCTTCTCCTACGACCGTCGTGCTCAAGGGTAGAACTGCCGTTATAAAGGGTCGTACTGTCGTGGTTAAGGGTCGTAACGTCGTTCTCATGGAGCTAATGTGATCTAGGGTGTGTGTGTGTATGTGTGTGTGTGTGTGTGTGTGTGTGTGTGTGTGTGTGTGTGTATATCTGTGGTTACTAGTGCACCAACACAGAGAAGTTTCATATACAGCTCCCCTAAGCTATATCAACCTTAGACTGTGGTCAAGGCTCATTACCACTAAGTAACCTATTTTCAGCTTTGGTTATACCAGTTTACACAAGGTTTAGCTCTTAAATGAGGGAAAACTGCCATGGTTTACACCTGTTTAAACTGTCTTTACCACGTCTCTCCTAGTTTCCATTTTCTAAGCGTACTAGAACTATTTCTAGTTCACATCTGATCAGCTTGATAAGCTTTCTAGAACTATTCTAGTTAACTGAAGGGGTTAAAATAGATCCTTTCAACTACATATTTTCCTTTTTTTATGCCACTGTAATGATCGAGAAGCTAATTCAAAAATTAATTAACCTTTGACCCTGCTAATAATGTACTCTTAAGAACCTGATAATTATAAGTGGCAACATCAAGGCTTTTGTTTACGCTAATTAGCAAACAACAAACCGATCAGCCCTTTTCAAGGTAAACAACCTAGCGAATGGCCTTCAATCCATCATCAGACAGTATGCAGCAGCCACGTAAAACATTTACACCTGCCACCACCTGGGCTACCCCAATTTACAACAAGAGTCGTACCATGTGTGAGTGTAGGCTGCCGACACCACACGCCAGGTCAAAGGTGGCTAACATATATCGTAATGTTTGGTGAGGCCCGAGTCTCTTCTATGAATAAATTACTTCAAAGGCGAGGAATAAATTATTTTCTCTCACTAAGGATCTTCAGCGATATATATATATATATATATATATATATATATATATATATATATATATATATATATATATATATATATAGTTCCATCAGAATAAACAAAATCTTCGAAAAAATTAAGCAGAATTTGCAGAAAATAATTTCGGTCCCTTCGAATAAACAGTTTATTAGAATAAACTGGACTTCAGTTTGCTCCTCACTTAATAAATTCGTAGAATGAGAATGGCGCACATTTCAAGTTCAATCTAGCACCAGCAGAATGAATAAACAAATTCAAGAGACACGGAATAAAGTGAACCAAGTCACATTCGTGGCCGAGACGAACTTAGCACGAACGTCCCTGTGTTGCTTGCTTGCCCCAGACGAGTCGGGTAACGCGAACAGAAACATATTCTTCAAGTCAAAAAATTTACTCGCTGGATTGAGCACTTGTGTCTCGTCCCGCCGTCTGTCTTTGAGAGAGAGAGAGAGAGAGAGAGAGAGAGAGAGAGAGAGAGAGAGAGAGAGAGGAGGGAGGGAGTTGGGGGAGGTTAAGTCACTCAGTAGATTGTGTCGTTCGTCTTCCTCGGGCCAACAAAATGCTGAGTGGTGGAACGTTCCAATACCTCGGTCGGGGGAGGGAGTTAGTTCCAGGAGTTTGGTGAGGAGGTCTTCTTAAAAGTCTCACGCATATCATTACACAGACACACACACACACAGACACACACACAGACACATCTGACGATATATCTTTCCCACTATTTTCCTTTTCTAATTCTACACGTCTAGGTACTCCTGTTTATCCAGTTATCCTAAATGATCATTCACTATGAGGAGGAAGGAGCGGTGATCTAATCATGCATTCCTTATGTGATTCACCTCACATTCGTGCATGACATCCCACTTCCTAGCCTGCCAGCCAGTGGCTGACTGCATGACCCCCCACTGCCAGGGGCGTCGCCACGCTCGTCATGCATACACGACTGTGTGTGTGTGTTGGGGGGGGGTGTTCATACCGCCGTGACCAACTGTAAAGGAAAAAAAAAAGAATACACGAGTTTCACCTGTTTCGTTCTCGTGAAACTGAAACCGCATGAGAGAACGCGCGTCTTCTCTCGAGACCAACCCCTTCCTCACTACACCACAACACCTGCCCTGCTCCCTCCACCCACCCACGCCCCTGAGGGTCAACACACACACACACACACACACACACACACACACACACACTTATTTATATATATATATATATATATATATATATATATATATATATATATATATATATATATATATATATATATATATGTAAGTGTGTGTGTGTGTGTGTGTGTGTGTAATTATTCTGGCAGTTCGTTCTTCACTCTGAAGATGGTTATTTGCACGTGGGCACCACAAACAGGTCGTTTGGTAATCAAAATACGTCCGTAGTATATAATTCAACGATGCCTGTTTAACAAAGCTGAAGAAAATTTTTCTTAATTGGTAGTTGGCTCTTTGGGCAACTCCTTGTAGTTCGCTCGTTACGTTTCATTACGTAAACATAGACTTGTTACTTTTGATACAATACCCCCCACCCCCCAACAACAACCCCCCCCCCCCTCCCTTCGTTAAGTCGTTAATATTCCACCACACGCGGGAAGAAGCCGTCGTGTCAAATTGTTGCACAATTACCCGATAGTTGGCCATTAAGTCGCTGTCACACCATAATGAGCGAGCATCTCGACCAAAGCTGCAGGATTTATTGAATTCTTTTGGGTGGCCCCTTCGCCGGCCAAGATTCGACCAGCCAGTCGTATATGATGGCTTAATCATCACTTTTGACTACGACGGAACGACCCTTGGGTCTAATGGCTTGTGACCTTTGACCTAACCCTTAAAGGGCCAGGGATCTTGCTAAAGGGGTTCAGCCAGGAGATCCGGGGCTGTTCTGCTTGTGAAGACGACCCAGCACTGAGGGCACACACACACAGGGCGTCATGACGGGGGAAAATGTTACACAGGTAATTGAGCAATTAAGTAGTAATGGCTGGTTCAGTCGTTAGATAATGGGAAATACTCGTTACGGACACATCCCCCTTCCCTTCCCCCCACCCTAGTGTGCGTGTGTGTGTGTGTGTGTGTGTGTGTGTGTGTGTGTGTGTGTGTGTGTGTGTGTAATTAACTACCGAATTTATAATCACCAACTTGTACTGCGCGAGGAAGGGAGTTTTACATTGGTGGAGCCACCATCTCTCGAAGAATAACCTTATGTAGTAGTAGTAGTAGTAGTAATAGTAGTAGTAGTAGTAGTAGTAGTAGTAGTAGTAGTAGTAGTAGTAGTAGTGGTAGTTCTCTGTGTTTCTCAAAACGCAATGACCAATCCAGATAAATCTCTCTTAGTTTTGCCCTTACGAAGGATAGGAGCAGCTTCCTTCATATCTTCCCTTTAACCATTAAGTTCATAACGCTCACCTGTGGTCCTAATGTGGGACTTGGGCCCACAGGTTAGGGACGGTGCTCACTCCCAAGTCCCTCCCTCACACACACACACACACACACACACACACACACACACACACACACACACACACACACACACATTCGGGCTAAGAAGTCCCTAGATCGGATAACATTTTGCTCAGTTAATACAGATATCATTAACCCAGTCCAGATACCCCTCATCCAGTTCAGATACCCCTCATCCAAATCTGATACCCCTCGTCCACTTCAGATACCCCTCATCCAGCTATGTCCCTACTAGCCCAGCTAACACGACCATCAACCACATGAGAAATGCGAAAGAATCGTCTTAAGATGTTCCGTTGACCTCCCGCAGCAAGGTGGCAGCTGGCTTCGTTAGCTCGCCCTTACTCTCCCCAGCAGCTGAAACTTCAGTTCACTGAGGACTTGATGTTCAGCCGCCAGCAGCTACTAAGACCTCGCCATCAGCAGCAGCCTAAGACTTTACACCACCCAGGAGCTTAAAAGACCTCACATCCTCCGGCAGCTAAAACTCCTCAACGTCTCCCACCAGCTAAGAAAGACCTCACGTCCCCCCAGCTGGTGAGATCACAGCTGGAGCAGGGTTGGTGGGACACACACACACACACACACACACACACACACACACACACACACACACACACACCTGGGGCAAGAAGAGCAAGCATTCTAGTTTTGCTGTGTTGGCCCTTCCCCCCCCTCCCTCCCCCACCCCCTGATCAATATTACCCCCTCCACCCTACCAGAGAGAGGGAGGGAGGGAGGGAGGGTGGTAGGATGGGGTGGGGGGGGAGGGGGAGAGTATTAGAGAGGGAGGGACGAAGGGAGGGAGAGAAGATGCTAGACAGGTGAGAGAGAGAGAGAGAGAGAGAGAGAGAGAGAGAGAGAGAGAGAGAGAGAGAGAGAGAGAGAGAGAGAGAGAGAGGATCAAGTCGGCAGCGGGAAGGTTGACATACACAACACAGGCGTAAAATGAACAGAGAACAAGATCAGTGGGGCACGAAGGTAGATGAAGGGGTGGTGGGGAGAGAGTCAGGCGGCCAGGCCATAGCGGGGAGAGGCAAGAGTAGGGCAGTGGGAGAGGGGAGAAGGCGAGAGTTGGGGGTGACAGGCAGGATGAAAGGTCAAGAGGGAGGGAAGGGGAGGGGGGAGAGAGAGGAGGAGGAGGAAGAGGAGGGAGGGAGGAAGGTAGGTGCTTAAGGTAAGAGGTGGGGGGAAGGCCAGGGTAAACGAGCGAGGGAGTGAGAGACGGATGGGGAGAGAGGTGCTAGAGGCAGCGTCAGGGGTGCAGACGAGTAGCTAAGAGAGAGAGAGAGAGAGAGAGAGAGAGAGAGAGAGAGAGAGAGAGAGAGCAGAGAGAGCAGTGAGAGTGAGGCCAGGCCAGGAGTTACTGTGCCCGTTATTATGTTTTCCCCCTCTCTCCCTCCAGCCATCAACCTCCCTCACTCCATCACTCTCCTTCCCTCCATCCCTCTCCCTCGCACACTCTCCCACCATCATTCTTCCCCTTCCTCCATCACTCTCCCTCCCTACCCTTCTGTACAAAACTTCCTTCCCACCCTCCTCTCCCTTACCTTCATTTTCTCCCAGCTTCCTTCCCTCACTCAAGGGTCATCATGCCTTCCCCGTCTACCCTGACCCTGGGCCAACACACACACACACACACACACACACACACACACACACACACACACGTCGCCTCTCATACCTCACAAGTCAACCCTCACAACCCACAACACTCACAACCCTCTACAACTTCAGAAATCTAGAGTTCCAAGTGTAAGTAGCTCAAGTGTAAGTAGTTCATCACTTATGGGGAAACCCACGGCTACATCTGTACACTACGGAGGAGGCTTTTCAAGCGTTGATTAAACTTAAGCATACCCTCGTCTTTAAGCTTCGTCCACTAACCATCCCCCTCACCCCACCCCCATTATATCTCAAGCTTAACACCCCCACTTCCTCTCCTCTCGCCCCCTTCCCTCCCCCAGGCCATTAAAATGGCGTAGCTCCGTATGTCTGAACATGGTAACAATACTCATTGTTCTCCCTTGAATCCCTTTTCTTATTCTTTCTTATTTCTTAGGTCCAGAGGTGTGTCCGTCCGTCCGTCCGTGTGTCCGTCCGTCCGTCCGTCTGTCTGCCTACCGGAGGGGGTTCAGCTGTCTGTTTTGGTTCGTTCCTCTCACGCCTGATTATATCAATCTTGCTCGTGTCCTTGTTAGCTGTCTGTCGCTCCCTCCCATCTCTCTCTCTCTCTCTCTCTCTCTCTCTCTCTCTCTCTCTCTCTCTCTCTCTCTCTCACACAGTAGGCCTATTCTTACCATCACCTTTAACCAGACTCCTTCCCCATCTCGCCTTCATCATATTCAGGCGCACCCCTTCCCTCCCCCTGGGCCACCAGCTCTCTCTCTCTCTCTCTCTCTCTCTCTCTCTCTCTCTCTCTCTCTCTCTCTCTCTCCACTACATATACACATTACAACCTCTCCCTCCCTCCCTCTCACTCAGCCATCCATCCTCTTCCTCGCTCTCACCACCCACCCTCGCCAAACTTGGGCTGTCTCTCCCCACTCTCTCTCTCTCTCTCTCTCTCCCTCTCAAAACTTTCCCCTGGAGGGGGTGTATGCGTGTGGGGGGGGGGGGAATCACAGATATAGGAACACACTCTGGGTCGGCCGAAATAAAGCGACTCCACACTGCAACAACTTTTGATTTAATGACGCGAACTTAGTTAGTTCGGGAGAGAGAGAGAGAGAGAGAGAGAGAGAGAGAGAGAGAGAGAGAGAGAGAGAGAGAGACCTTTTCCTTTTTTCTTTTTCCTTTTCTTTTTTTTTTATTTCCTGGAGCGCCTAACTATCTGCTGCCGGGGTTCAATTACCCGCAGTTGGGGTTAATTAGCCCCAATGTTAACCCCTTCTCGACCTAACTCGTGCGAGGCTGGTTGGTCTGCAGAGTACGAGCGCCCGGGTCTGGGCCGCTGTGTCCCTGAGGGTCTCTTTTTTTCCCTAATCACGAATGTAATTCCGCCCATTCAATGGACGGAGGGATGGGGGAATGGGGGCGGAATGGGGGAGGAATGGGAGGGAGGGAGGGATTAGCATTGTGTAGTCTGTGTGTGTGTGTTTATGAGTCATTTTGTTTCCCTGTGTGTGTGTGTGTGTGTGTGTGTGTGTGTGTGTGTGTGTGTGTGTGTGTGTGTGTGCCTTTCTGTTTACATGTGTGATTTTTTTGTCTTTTTTGTGTTATTATGTTTGTGGTTCTATGTGCTTGTGTAATTAACAATCTATACCGTACTGGGAGGGGGGGGGGGGAGTTGTACACCTATGGGGGTCCTATCTCTCTAGTCATGTCTACTGTCATACAATTATTTCACATTGTTGTATATCACCATAATTCACGGTTTCATTCCATACTTCAATCCACTCATTAACTGCAATACAACAAAAAATAAATGAATAAATGAATAAATAAATAAAACAAAAAATAATAATTAACATCTTTTCTAACATGTTTCTTATTTTGTTTTTGTTTGTGATTGTTATGCTTTTGTTTGTGACTCTTTTGTTTCTCCAGCTCTCTGAGAAACATTCATTGAAGACGTCATCTCACTGTGCCATAAGACTTACAGGGTATGATCAGGTCACCCCTTACCCTTTTCTCTTCCACGGTGAATAAGTCTATGGCCTGAAACCCCCCCTCATTACACCACAAGTTCCCTCGATCATGGCCCCATCTTTGTTGCCCATCCTCTGGACCTTCTCTATCAGCTCTTTGTGCTCTGGCCCCATCGGAGAAGCCTATTCTACCTTTGGCCACAGAGGTACATACGGTATGCACATTTGACTGAATATTTCCTTATCCATGAACTTAAATCCCATTCTACTGTGTGTTTTATGTGTACCCTGGCGTCTGGCTCTGGTGTGTATGTCCGTGTGTCTGTGCCTCCGTGTGTCTGTGAATTCGTTCGTTCAACGGGTGACATTCTACAGTGCCCCAAAACCTTACAGTGTAAAGTCACTGCTGTACTCACCTTGCCGCACGTGCCCTCCCCCGGCGTGCGCGTCCGATGCTCACGGCACTTCTTGCACGTGCAAACTATTCCCACCACTTCAACTCACCTGCAGGGAGGGAGGGAGAGAAAGAGAGATCGTTAGTATATAAAGTGAATGTTGAAGAACGAGGAGGACACATATCAGCAATAATGTGGATGTGATATATATATATATATATATATATATATATATATATATATATATATATATATATATATATATATATATATATATTATCCCTGGGGATAAGGGAGAAAGAATACTTCCCACGTATTCCCTGCGTGTCGTAGAAGGCGACTAAAAGGGGAGGGAGCGGGGGGCTGGAAATCCTCCCCTCTCATTTTTTTTTTTTTTAATTTTCCAAAAGAAGGAACAGAGAAGGGGGCCAGGTGAGGATGTTCTCTCAAAGGTCCAGTCTCTGTTCTTAACGCTACCTCGCTAACACGGGAAATGGCGAATAGTTTGAAAGAAATATATATATATATATATATATATATATATATATATATATATATATATATATATATATATATATATATATATATATATATATATATATATATATATAAAGTGTCGGGCTTTGGAATCCACACCACCATACGCACTGTCGTGTTCATAAGCCGTACCGTCGTGCTCTAAGGCCGTACTGTTGTGCTCAAGAAATTCACGGTCCCTACCACCACAGCTCGGGGACCAGCAGGGGGGGGGGGGGGGGCACTGCGACAGTGACCCGCTAATGAGAGGGGGGGGAGGGTAGGTGGGTCATCGGGGGGGGGGGGTTATGCAAATGAGATCTAAGTGGACGACTCCCGTAGTCATTACAGGACGAAATGTACAAGTCTAGTCTGGACGAAATGTCTGACAGACAGCGTGTGCGAAAGACGTGCGACGTGTGTGTGTGTGTGTGTGTGTGGAGGGGGTATGGAAGCCGACGAACGGACAGACAGATGGAAGAAATAACGGACGCATGGGGGAACGGACGGACTGATGGACGAGAAAAATGACGGACTGCGTGAGGTAACGGACGGACGGACGGACGGACGCATACCATTCAGGGCACCGGCGCCAAGCCTCCCGCCTCACGGACGGGTACGAGAAATGACCTGACCTTTGAGCTAAGGGTCAGGTGAAGCGCTTGGCTGTTACACCCAGAGGTCGTACGATGGTACACTCTCTCTCTCTCTCTCTCTCTCTCTCTCTCTCTCTCTCTCTCTCTCTCTCTCTCTCTCTAATCAACACTATAATAAACCATTACTCTCCTTAGCGTACCTACGGTTGATCTACTTAGAAAAAAAAAGAAGAAAGTAACATTAACAAGGTAGAGTCAGGAGAAGATAACTTTAAAATTGCATCCCATTTGATCCCGGGAGAGGGTTGGGGGGTGGGGGGGTTAGGGTGGGGGGGGGGGGGGAGCGGGGAGTCTAATGGCGCAACTGGCAACTCTCATGACGTCACGGGCCCGGCAGGCCTGCCAACATTCCCGAGGTGACTTATTCTCGAGCTCACTGTCTAAATCTGTCTCTCTGTGTCTGTCTGTCTGTGTGATAAGGAATTTGAAATCTTACCTATTAGGCCATTCATTCGAAACCAGCAAGGAGGGTATCCGTTACACAGACAGACAGACAGACAGACACCATGAAACGCATATACACACACAATACATATTTGGAGACATAAATACACAGGGGTCCCGGGTTCGATCCTAGCTGTTGGAGGTTTGTATGATATATATATATATATTCCTATGGGTCCACGGGGAAAATGAAACACGAAAAGTTCCCAAGTGCACTTTCGTGTAATAATCACATCATCAGGGGAGACACAAGAGAGAAATATAACAGTCAGTTGATATACATCGAAGAGACGAAGCTAGGACGCCAATCACATGTTTACCAAATGGCGTCCTAGCTTCGTCTCTTCGATGTATATCAACTGACTGTTATATTTCTCTCTTGTGTCTCCCCTGATGATGTGATTATTACACGAAAGTGCACTTGGGAAGTTTTCGTGTTTCATTTTCCCCGTGGACTCATAGGAATATCTTGATCACGCGCAAAATTGTGATCCTTTCCAACATGATATATATATATATATATATATATATATATATATATATATATATATATATATATATATATACACACGACGCCTCTACTCCTAACATAATCGCAAAATGAGATAGATAATACATGACAATAATCTATCTTTAATTCGAACCTTGGTAAAAATCGTGTCGCTCTCACGTTGCCAAACGTCACCAGCACCAGATCTCACACCCCTATCATCACTCCCCTTCATCTTAACTACTCAATTACTATGTAATTTTCTTTGGAGATATTGGCTATAGGAGGAGGAAGAAGAGGAGGAAGAGGAAGAGGAGAAAGAGGAGGAAGAGGGGAAGAGTGTCCAGAAGAAAGGGAAAATCACGTAATGAATATATACAGAGTCAATATCTTCCTAATATCACACGAATACACTTGGATCTTCTTCCTCACACAGAACATTGTCCAGCCTTAGATATTCCCTCTGTGGCCGGATAACGTAAAGTGGAGCACCGGACTCGTATCCGGACTTCGCTGTCGGAGAGAGAGATCCGGTACACCGGACATCAGAGGCGTTCTTTTCGGATATACGAGGCGATCTTTTTTTTCTCGCAGACTAATGAACATATACAAAAAAAAAAAATATATTCGGATGACATAAAAAAATATTCTGGGTATATGAAATTCACAGCAATCGTCGAGGGCTTCCGATGTCGGGGACGTCTTCGGATAAGAGATGATATAAATGTCATGGGTTGAACTGGCGTGCGTGTTCGGATGACGGAGATTTATCCGGATGAGAGAGAGAGAGAGAGAGAGAGAGAGAGAGAGAGAGAGAGAGAGAGAGAGAGAGAGAGAGAGGTTTCCCGGAGTAATCCGATTACCGTGAGAGTTCGGATGGCGGAGATATTTCCGGATAAATGAGCAAGCATATCGGCGGGTGGCGGTAAGCGCGAGCGGTGGTCTCGGGGCGCCCCTTGGGTGAGAGAGGCAGGCAAGGCAAGGTTGCCAACACCATAATGTCGGGGGCCCGTTATCCTTCGCCCGGGAATTGGGTAATGCTGGCGCGACGGTCTGGACCCTACGGGGGGGGGGGGGGGGGTCACGGAGGTGTTTGCTGGGAGGGAGGGAGAGAGTGGGAGAGGGAGGGAGAGGAGAGGAGAGGAGAGGAGAGGAGAGGAGAGGAGAGGAGAGGAGGAGAAGGTGAGTGGGAGGGGTTAGTTGCAAAAGGTCGCGGTGCCTCTCTTTGTTCTCTTGATACAATGCCTCTCTCTCTCTCTCTCTCTCTCTCTCTCTCTCTCTCTCTCTCTCTCTCTCTCTCTCTCGTCATGCCCTTGCCGTGCCTCCGTACCCACAGTAACCAACCGACCTCCACCCACCCACTCCACCCTCCTCCTTCACTCCAATTCGATGCATCTACACCCCTAGGCCGCCCCGCCCCGCCCCGCCCACACACCCGATCCTCTCTGACTTGTGAAGAAATTGGCTGAATAATTGACTGTATGGGGGGAGGAGGGAGCTGGAGTGTGATGTGGGGAGGGATGAAAGAAGATGCTTAAAAGACAATGGGGAGGAAGGTAGGTCAAAGGTGGAGAAGAGAGAGAGAGAGAGAGAGAGAGAGAGAGAGAGAGAGAGAGAGAGAGAGAGAGTAAAAGAGAGGAATGATGGGTTCCGTTGGGGGGTTAAGAGAGAAGGTGGGAAGGAAGGAAGGAGGGAG
Organism: Panulirus ornatus; assembly: GCF_036320965.1. NCBI lineage: Eukaryota > Metazoa > Arthropoda > Malacostraca > Decapoda > Palinuridae > Panulirus > Panulirus ornatus. The sequence goes on from NC_092282.1 coordinate 9,240,858, forward strand.
GGAGGGTTGATGCGATGGAAGACAGGCAAGGCAATGGAGATCCTCTGGCTCCGAGGGGGTTAATGGGATGGAGGATAGACAACATGAGGGAGGGAGAACCTCCCGGCCCTGAGCGTTAGGGGTGATGGAATACAGAGGCAACGTGAGGGAGAGGCTCCCCAAGAGGCAACAAGGCCTCCATCAGGATGCTATTCAATCGGTAGGATCATCATCTTGAGATCACCCAGGAGGAAGGGAGCATGCTGAGAACCAATCCCTCCTCCTCCTCCTCCTCCTACTGCCTCGCGTGGGAGGGAGGGAGGAAGGAAGGGCGTGCGTGTGTGGGCTCCTGCCAGGGGAATACTGTTGCCGTGAACACAGACAGACAGACAGACTCGTCCACAGAGAGAACGAACACAAAGGGAAGAACATCAGGGAACACAAAACTGATGAACAAAGTGGGGATGGGACCCAGCGAGTAGACGGAAGAGAGAGAGAGAGAGAGAGAGAGAGAGAGAGAGAGAGAGAGAGAGAGAGAGAGAGAGAGAGAGTTGAAGAGAACGCAAGAGAAGCACCGGCAAACAGACGAGTTAACAGCTGTGCAGCAGAGGTGAACAGCAGGTAACAGAATGATGGATAAGGAGTGGGAGGTGGCGCGCGGGTGCTTAAAGGCGAGGGAGGAGCACTCCCTCGCCAGGCTAGAAGGAAGGAGGCAGGTAGCGGGTAGCACAGCACAGATGGAGGATGGTAGAGGGAGGGAAGTAGCGAGAGGGCGAAGCATAGACGCATGATGTTATAGGGAAGGAAGCACCTACAGGGTGCAACAGAGAAGGAAGTTTATGTTAAGGACAGGGAGACACCCAGGTCGGGTATAAGAGAGATGGATGGTTATGTCAGAGGGATGGAGACATCTAGAGGGTCGAGCAGAGATGGATGGTGATGTCAGAGGTAAGTCCCTCCATCAAGGAAAATATATATATATATATATATATATATATATATATATATAAATAGATAAATATATATAGGGGAGAAAGAATACTTCCCACGTATTCCCTGCATGTCGTAGAAGGCGACTAAAAGGGAAGGGAGCGGGGGGCTGGAAATCCTCCCCTCTCATTTTTTTTTAAATTTTCCAAAAGAAGGAACAGAGAAGGGGGCCATATGAGGATATTCCCTCAAAGGCCCAGTCCTCTGTTCTTAACGCTACCTCGCTAATGCGGGAAATGGCGAATAGTACGAGAAAAAAAAAAAAAAAATATATATATATGTATATATATATATATATATATATATATATATATATATATATATATATATATTACAGAACACTGCTTTTGTAGTTGGCATAGATTCTTCATAAAAATCATTTTACAAGTATCTTTTTTCCCTAACAGGTTTTTTCCTCGTATATTTTTTTCTTACCCAGGGAAATCTGATAGAATTTTGATAAGAGAAAATGTATTTTCCCCATTTTCTTTTTACCGATGATTTTTGCCCATTTAACTTACAGATATGGACTTCACTGTAAGCGTCATTACCGAAGGAGGACTGCCGACCACAGTGCGAAACTGTCGATATGAATGTACGAATGTTCGACATCCAGGTTGGAATTATCCGTACATACAATACAGTACCCACACACACACACACACAGATGTAGAACTCCCTCTACGGACCTTAAGATCAAATAACGACACACAATTTCTATCCACAAATTCTATTTTCTGACAGCTATATTTGCGCTATGCCAAACCAGGCTGGTCAGTCAGTCAGCGGCCATGGTCGAGCACGGCCCGTGGTGCCTGCCTAATGCATGATGTACCAGAGGTTCAGCAAGATGGCAACACCAGTGCCCCACACACACACACACATATATATATATATATCCCAGCGTCCGTTAGCGGTTCCTGCTGAGTTTTGCGGGAGATTATCCCAGCTAAACCCGCTACTAACAGCACCCGTAGACTGTTATACACAAATTATTACATTCTCGAGTGCTTAAAATAGTGTGCGAGGACAACAGTATTTGCATATACTCTTCGAAAAAGGATTTACATAGATTGTATAAGTATATATATATATATATATATATATATATATATATATATATATATATATATATACACGTTTTAGGATTATAATGCTCTGGACATGACCATCCTATCTCAAGTCTTTGAGCACGACGACGGCACGACCCTGAGGTAAGATGGCCTGGCCTTTTGACCTGACCTTTCAGGCTGTAATACCCAAGGGTCGTACCTCCCCGCCTTCAACGAGTTAAGGACGACCTCGCCTCGGCAACTACCGTGAACACACACACACACACACACACACGACATGACCGCTGCTTCACCAGATATTCAAACTCGCGAGTGGAAACTACCTTACCCCCAAAGCACAAGAGGGCAAGAACCTTTAGTCTATATACCAAGGGGAGAGGGAAGGAAGGGGGGGTAGGTAGAAGGGTAGTCCGCTGCCTAAACGATCTCAGGGCTTAAAGGTGAGTGGATAAGACGTCACGCGCCGACAGCCAATGAGAGTCGTGGAGAGAATCGTGTAGTTCGCCGTGCGGCCGCGAGATGGTGCGCGCGCGCGCCTCCCCGACCTTTTCTTTTACGTCATCTCGTATAGCCAGTGCACGGAGGTCATACTTTCTCTTCTTTATTATTTACTGTTTTACATTTTCTGACCTTTAATTTACGCAAACTGTTACCTCAATGACGATTTCGGGAATGAAAAGTATATAGTGTTGTTGGTAAACTGTTGCGCTATTCTTTTGAGATTAGTTAATAAAAGGAGAATATTAAGTAATTATTTGACACAGAAAATATATTAATAAAAGGAGAATATTAAGTAATTATTTGACAGAAAAAATATTAATAAAAGAATATTAAATAATTATTTGACAGAAAAAATATATCACATTCTGTTGATTAATACATACAAAATCCCTAGAATGATTTAAGTAAATATGTGAGCTACAAAAATTACTCAAAATATATTTCTGGTTCGCTCTTCCATATCACAAAACTCTCCAAGTCCTGTATGAGCAATGTGAGCTTGACTCATTAACTCACAAGACTTAATGAGCTTCATATCGCTCATGTACATTCAAGACACCGATTCGTAGGCGTCTACCATGATATAAAATAATTCTCATATGATTTTGAAAGCATGGAAAGTTTTGTTGATATATGCAAATATTTGTGAGAGCAACTCTACTAGGATTAGCGTATGTGATCAGACTCACATTACTTAAACTACTTCAAATAAGCATTTTTTGAGCACTGTGAGCGATGTCTGGGTTTAGAATACTTGGAATATTTTGTGATCATTATAATAAAATAACTAAGCAATATGAAAATTATCCAAGTAATCTTTTTTTGAGAACTCTACTCAAAATACTCATAAAAGCCCAGAGATATTCTCAGGGAAGACTTATTCTAGTCACTTCCCACCTTTGTGAGCACCATATGAGCATGACCCAACTTTCTCACAATCGTGAAACATACTGGGTTTGGCATTTGTGAGCATCACCGACGCTCACAATGCTCACACAACCCCGGAAGTCAGACCAGAGGCGAAGGGCGGCGAGGGGGTGAGGTGAGGGTAGGGAAGAGGGGAGAGAAATCTATCAAAAATACTGAACTGCCGATAGATTGATTGCAGATTACTTTTATTATATACAAATATATATAACTCTCTCATATCTTATATCTTTTCTCTCTTCTTTCTCCCTCTCTCTCCTCTCTCTCAACAGCTGCACCGTCTACCCTTGGTAAACCAATGAATTTCTAAACATAGTCTCCGGCCGATACTAAATATAGTTCCGCTAGTTGTGAAAGCCGGCCAGCGAACCGGCCGCGCCAAAAACAGACGACATACAACTCCTTCACAAACTCCTCCATTATTACTATAAAAAAACAAACAAACTCTACCCACAACTCCTGAAGTTGTGGTTAAGGGGGAAGGGGAAAAAGAAAATAAATCTATCATTAACCTAAGCCGGAGTTAAGGAACAAAGGACTGACTGATTCGGGCGGTTATAACCCCGGTCCGCGGCGGGCCAGTGACGTCAGCCTGGGCACAGAACGGCCGCGTAGGTGTTGCCATACCTCCCTGGCAGGTACAACCCCTCAGCCAGCCCAGCTCCATTATGGCGAACTGCGCAGCACGCCTCAACGTATTTAAATAAAGAAATCATTCCTATATATATATATATATATATATATATATATATATATATATATATATATAGACGGTGAATAATGCAAAAAGGAATCCACGAACGCAGCTGGGGAGAATAAATCCGAGTCTGGCAGTACAGCCAACACCAGGCGGGTGTTTAAACTGTGTCAGGGGGACGGGGAGGAGGGAGAACCTAGAGTAATGGGTGTGGTAATAGTGGCCAGCTTGAGAGAGAGAGAGAGAGAGAGAGAGAGAGAGAGAGAGAGAGAGAGAGAGAGAGAGAGAGAGAGAGAGAGAGAGAGAGAGAGAGAGGGGCATTGACAATATCATTGCTGTTCATAGAGGTAACAACAAAAACAACAACAACAATAATAATAATAATAATAATAATAATAATAATAATAATAATAATAATTCGACCAGCTCAAAGAATTCAAATGTAATTACTTTCATCCACAGTGATTCATATATACCTTTAAACCCTCTTAACTATCATTAAATTCCCTCAAGCAAATCTACTCCACATAGTTTCCAACCAGAGTGTATCATCACAAAAAAAAAAAATATTGAATTTCCAAAACAAAATCAGAAATATAGTGATTAAAAGATGCCACAATTTTCAGTCGCGTCTCCGTCTATGGCAGTTATAATACGGCTATATAAAATAGTGGACGAGAAGGCGTCCACTATATCATATATATATATATATATATATATATATATATATATATATATATATATATATATATATATATATATATATATGTCCCTATGAGTCCACGGGGAAAGTGAAACACTTATCGTGTTTCATTTTCCCCGTGGACTCATAGCAATATCTTGATCACGCGCAAAATTGTGATCCTTTCCAATATATATATATATATATATATATATATATATATATATATATATATTATATATATATAATTCATCAATTCAGAAGGGGATAATGGTGAGCGTTTGAATGTGCGTGGTATGTGGATAAAGCTGAATTAGCTAACCTACAGATGTGAGAGAAGGTTGTGATGGTCGCTCAGGGCACCATGAATGGAAGCGCTGCTAATTACTGCTTCCATTGTGTCCCTCACAATACACGCCAGTTTGTACGTTAACAATAAACAGTTTGGGGAAAAAATACAGAGCACAAGTTTTGCATATTACAATAAACAGTTTGTATAATATGATGCACATAAAAAAATATAGTGTGTGTGTGTGTTTGTGTGTGTGTGTGTGTGTGTGTGTGTGTGTGTGTGTGTGTGTGTGTGTGTGTGTGTGTGTATGATACAATGTTCAGCTTGTATGATGCAATACAATAAAGTTTGTACAATACAAATACACGGTTTCAGTAGTACAACAGACAATACAGTAAAACCAAGATTGTCTAATACAATAGACAAAATTTTTCACAATGCAACATCAACAAATATTTGTATATTACAATACTTAAAGTTCTTATGATGAAATACACAAACCGCAAAATCTAATGTATATATCTCAAAAAATATGATATACAAAGTTTAATATATTCATTCTGAAATGAATTATCATTACCTCCAGTATTTTGGTTTGATAGAGAACCTACTACACCTCATATATATATATATATATATATATATATATATATATATATATATATATATATATATATATATATATATATATATTCCCGAGTCCACGGGGAAAATGAAACACGATAAGTTCCCAGACATCAATATCGTGTAAAGTTCCTTCTGTAGGAATGTGACATCACTATATCGACAGCGACATCAGTATTATGCATCCGTTATCCTGCTAAGCGGCAACAACCATGTTACGTGTCTGTGTTACGCGACCGGGCTATCCATATTTCGTCACATCGGACCGCGAAAGCCAGCGAGGACGTGGCACTCATGAATGTATTGATGACGGTAGGGCAGTGGGACATCAATAATCCTGCAGTCTCTCTCTCAGCAGAGAACCTGGTACATGGACCATCATCAGGTTCCCCAGTGGTCTCTGCCTGCCTCCCCCCCTCACCTCCGTGTTGCTCCCGCAGGGGCGGCCACGCCCTCCCGTGCTCACCACAGGGGCACCACCAGGACGGCTCGCCTGAGTCGTTCCTTACCGGCCCAAAGGTTCGTACCGCCCATGCCCCAGTGGTTATACCGCCCATGCCCATGGGGTTGTATCGCCCATGCCCATGGGGTTGTATCGCCCATGCCCATGGGGTTCTACCGCCCATGCCCATGGGGTTGTATCGCCCATGCCCATGGGGTTCTACCGCCCATGCCCATGGGGTTGTAACGTCGTCAAACTTACCCAACCTAACGAATCAACAAACAATAAAACTTCATCAAAATCCCTCTCATTACCTACCCTGATCTTTATATATGTAAATGCAAATAAATAACAGAACTTCCTACAGACCGGGCCAGGCCTAATCTATCGTCGCAACACATAGACTACAACACAAAACAGAACATCATTAAACACAACAGTAAAAGTCACAACATGATATAAGCATTAACACATAATCTAACGATGAAACATATTATAACACTGAACAAACAATCCTACAAACAACAAAAACCACAAAATACAAAAACCGAACAGTATTAAAAAAAAAAAAAACCCACACAGAACTTACAAAATCATCAATAAGAAACAAACAAAATACCACAAGACCCAGAACAAGAATAATACCAGCTACAAAATGTACAGTTGTACAAACACAGAGATGACAGCACGCAACGAACGAATTACGAAGCACAAAACCTTTGAGCAAATCCAAGGCAAAAACATGGTCAATAAACACAAGCCAAAAACCAACAAATTACAAAACAAACAAACACAAGTCCTGGGACAATCTATACCACATAAACAAGCCAGATATGATAACAAAAAAAAAGTATCCATTGAAAAAAAAACAAAAAAACAAAACATAAACATTACAAAATAGAAAGCATAAACAGAGAACCCAAAGAACATCACAAAGCACAAACAAACAATATCAAAATAGGCCACAAACTACACCAAAGGGCAAAAACAATACAATATGGCAAAATATGAACCAAACAATATCAAACAGAACGAATCATGATATGCAAAACACACACACAAAGAAAAACAAAAAAAAGAAATCAGAAAAAATATGAAGCAAACATTGTCAAACAATAAACAGTTCTTAGAAACAGCAACAACAATAACAACGAATAATATGGATACCACTTATTCGAAAACGGGGCTGGCACAACCAACGGAACACACTCTCACACTCTACCATCGACTACGTCCTGGTCACAGGGTTTTATGGTGACGCTGCCAAAGTGGTGTCAGAGTTCACGGTTTTGTCTGTGTGTGTGTGTGTGTGTGTGTGTGTCACATGGATAACCATTATACATCAATTTTTACATCAGTTGTACACGAATGTATCAAATCACAACCTTCATTCACTTCCTTCAAAGCCATTACGATTTCCTCTGCTATGGATAATAATAATAATAATAATAATAATAATAATAATAATAATAATTAATAATAATAATAATGATAATAATAATAATAATGATCATTATCATTATTATCATTAATTCCATTATGATTTATCAAAATAAAAGAAATGGATGGGAATATGGAATAAGGGAATTATGGTAAAAGATGTATTTTTTTTTTTTCAAACGGAAAAAAAAAGAAAAAAAATAAAGTCCATATTCAAAAACTACGAAATGAGACCCAACGAACGGGTTCAAAATGATGCCTCTGATCTGGCATGGTGGGTTGTTGCCGATGGGTAAATTACACGCTATACAGATCCCTAACACCCACTTCAGAACTCGTTCACACTCATATAATCTTCATCATCGTCGCTCTCGTCAATATGAAGCATCCGGTCAAAGAGTGACATGGAGGAGTCCTCGAAGTCATGAACCTTGTCGAACACGTTCACCTCTTCCACATCGCGAGGTGCGGAGGAGGTGCCCTTGAGGAGAGCCTCGACCTCGTTCTTCTGGAGGGAAAGCAGCGACTGCATCTCAGAGGTGCTGAAGAGATCGCCCACTACGGTAGTCACTTGGGGATGCGGTTCGGGAGAGGTATCAACCAGAAGGTACATGGGGAATTTTCTTGCCTCCTTTTCCATTTCAGGTTGAGGGAAGATGTACATTGGAGGTGGTTGTTGAGGAAGGACTGCACCAGTGCAATATTGCTTGCGGACATTGGGTCTTCTCAGAACCCAGTTTTTGAACCTTTTCCACCCAGACCTGATTCTCCCACAGAGAGTTTTACGAAGGGGCAAATGGATATGCCATTTCTCGTATGGAGGCTGGTGCTGGCCCCAGTCTGGGTCCAGTGCAGAGATAGTGTGTTGCTTAGGTACTGATTCCATGGGTGCCATTTGTTTACAGTGGTGTTTTACCGGTGATCTTACAATGAACTATATCCTTGATAGGAAAAATATAGGTAAGGTGAGAATAGTTGAGTTAGTAAGATATGGTATGAAGAATCTCAACTACTTAAGTACGATGATGGTAATATATGAGTAGATGAAATATCCCTTGACAAAATGAGAAAAAGTTATGATTAGAATATGATTAAAATAAAGGATACAATATCAAGATTGCATACTTATGATAAAATAATAATTAGATTTGGATTAAAACATTTGGAGGAAATCATATTAAGGCTGCATATTTACCTAATTCATGATGGCGATAAACATTTTTATAGATTTTTATTGTGATGGTGATACAAGAGTAGCTGACATATACCGTGAAAATATTGTGATGGTGATATGGGAGTAGTTGAAATATACCGTGAAAATATTTGATTAAAACAGATAAAGAAAATCATATTAATGATAAATAGTACTGACACCATTGGTGAAAATGCAGTGGAAAGTGACTGAAAGTGTAGATGACATTATCATCTACCATCATCTTCATAATAGTGAAACTATAGTGAAAATACAGTGAAGAGTGACTGAAACTATAGTGAAGATGACACTATCATCTTCACTATAGAGACACAATAAGTATATTTCCCACCATACTATCACTCATCATCATCTTCACTATGGCGACATCATCAGAATGTTTCCACATGATCACTCGCCAACATTTTCACTATGGAGACAACATAAGTATTTTTCCCTACACAATATCACTTACCGTCATTCTCATTATGTAGACACCTTCACTATTCTCTCTATGCTGGTGAGTATTGAAGATGTAAAACTATTGATTCCCAGAGCGACTGCGCGTCATGATGGGTAGTGAATATTCAACAATCCTAAACTACGAAATGAGACCCAACGAACGGATTCAAAATGATGCCTCTGATCTGGCATGGTGGGTTGTTGCCGATGGGTAAATTACACGCTATACAGATCCCTAACACCCACTTCAGAACTCGTTCACACTCATATAATCTTCATCATCGTCGCTCTCGTCAATATGAAGCATCCGGTCAAAGAGTGACATGGAGGAGTCCTCGAAGTCATGAACCTTGTCGAACACGTTCACCTCTTCCACATCGCGAGGTGCGGAGGAGGTGCCCTTGAGGAGAGCCTCGACCTCGTTCTTCTGGAGGGAAAGCAGCGACTGCATCTCAGAGGTGCTGAAGAGATCGCCCACTACGGAAGTCACTTGGGGATGCGGGTCGGGAGAGGTATCAACCAGAAGGTACATGGGGAATTTTCTTGCCTCCTTTTCCATTTCAGGTTGAGGGAAGATGTACATTGGAGGTGGTTGTTGAGGAAGGACTGCACCAGTGCAATATTGCTTGCGGACATTGGGTCTTCTCAGAACCCAGTTTTTGAACCTTTTCCACCCAGACCTGATTCTCCCACAGAGAGTTTTACGAAGGGGCAAATGGATATGCCATTTCTCGTATGGAGGCTGGTGCTGGCCCCAGTCTGGGTCCAGTGCAGAGATAGTGTGTTGCTTAGGTACTGATTCCATGGGTGCCATTTGTTTACAGTGGTGTTTTACCGGTGATCTTACAATGAACTATATCCTTGATAGGAAAAATATAGGTAAGGTGAGAATAGTTGAGTTAGTAAGATATGGTATGAAGAATCTCAACTACTTAAGTACGATGATGGTAATATATGAGTAGATGAAATATCCCTTGACAAAATGAGAGAAAAAGTTATGATTAGAATATGATTAAAATAAAGGATACAATATCAAGATTGCATACTTATGATAAAATAATTATTAGATTCGGATTAAAACATTTGGAGGAAATCATATTAAGGCTGCATATTTACCTAATTCATGATGGCGATAAACATTTTTATAGATTTTTATTGTGATGGTGATACAAGAGTAGCTGACATATACCGTGAAAATATTGTGATGGTGATATGGGAGTAGTTGAAATATACCGTGAAAATATTTGATTAAAACAGATAAAGAAAATCATATTAATGATAAATAGTACTGACACCATTGGTGAAAATGCAGTGGAAAGTGACTGAAAGTGTAGATGACATTATCATCTACCATCATCTTCATAATAGTGAAACTATAGTGAAAATACAGTGAAGAGTGACTGAAACTATAGTGAAGATGACACTATCATCTTCACTATAGAGACACCATAAGTATATTTCCCACCATACTATCACTCATCATCATCTTCACTATGGCGACATCATCAGAATGTTTCCACATGATCACTCGCCAACATTTTCACTATGGAGACAACATAAGTATTTTTCCCTACACAATATCACTTACCGTCATTCTCATTATGTAGACACCTTCACTATTCTCTCTATGCTGGAGAGTATTGAAGATGTAAAACTATTGATTCCCAGAGCGACTGCGCGTCATGATGGGTAGTGAATATTCAACAATCCTAAACTACGAAATGAGACCCAACGAACGGATTCAAAATGATGCCTCTGATCTGGCATGGTGGGTTGTTGCCGATGGGTAAATTACACGCTATACAGATCCCTAACACCCACTTCAGAACTCGTTCACACTCATATAATCTTCATCATCGTCGCTCTCGTCAATATGAAGCATCCGGTCAAAGAGTGACATGGAGGAGTCCTCGAAGTCATGAACCTTGTCGAACACGTTCACCTCTTCCACATCGCGAGGTGCGGAGGAGGTGCCCTTGAGGAGAGCCTCGACCTCATTCTTCTGGAGGGAAAGCAGCGACTGCATCTCAGAGGTGCTGAAGAGATCGCCCACTACGGAAGTCACTTGGGGATGCGGTTCGGGAGAGGTATCAACCAGAAGGTACATGGGGAATTTTCTTGCCTCCTTTTCCATTTCAGGTTGAGGGAAGATGTACATTGGAGGTGGTTGTTGAGGAAGGACTGCACCAGTGCAATATTGCTTGCGGACATTGGGTCTTCTCAGAACCCAGTTTTTGAACCTTTTCCACCCAGACCTGATTCTCCCACAGAGAGTTTTACGAAGGGGCAAATGGATATGCCATTTCTCGTATGGAGGCTGGTGCTGGCCCCAGTCTGGGTCCAGTGCAGAGATAGTGTGTTGCTTAGGTACTGATTCCATGGGTGCCATTTGTTTACAGTGGTGTTTTACCGGTGATCTTACAATGAACTATATCCTTGATAGGAAAAATATAGGTAAGGTGAGAATAGTTGAGTTAGTAAGATATGGTATGAAGAATCTCAACTACTTAAGTACGATGATGGTAATATAAGAGTAGATGAAATATCCCTTGACAAAATGAGAGAAAAAGTTATGATTGGAATAAGATTAAAACAAATAAAGGATACAATATCAAGGATAGGTACTTATGATAGAATAATAATTAGATTTAGATTAAAACATTTGGAGGAAATCATATTAAGGATGCATATTTACCTAATTCATGATGGCGATAAACATTTTTATAGATTTTTATGGTGATGGTGATACAAGAGTAGCTGACATATACCGTGAAAATATTGTGATGGTGATATGGGAGTAGTTGAAATATACCGTGAAAATATTTGATTAAAACAGATAAAGAAAATCATATTGATAAATAGTACTGAAACTATGGTGAAAATGCAGTGGAAAGTGACTGAAAGTGTAGTGAAGATGACACTATCATCTATCATCATCTTCATAATACTGAAACTATAGTGAAAATACAGTGAAGTGACTGAAACTGTAGTGAAGATGACACTATCATCTACCATCATCTTCATAATACAGAAACTATAGTGAAAATACATTGGAAATGGGCATGTTTGAAGGAATAGTGGTTCCAACAATGTTATATGATTGCGAGGCGTGGGCTGTAGATAGAGTCGTACGTAGGATGGTGGATGTGTTGGAAATGAGATGTCTGAGGACAATAAGTGGTGTGAGGTGGTTTGATCGAGTAAGTAATGAAAGGGTAAGAGAGATGTGTGGTAATAAAAAGAGTGTGGTTGAGAGAGCAGAAGAGGGTGTTTTGAAATGGCTTGGTCACATGGAGAGAATGAGTGAGGAAGGTAGCGTTAAGAACAGAGGACTGAGCCTTTGAGGGAATATCCTAATTTGGCCCCCTTCTCTGTTCCTTCTTTTGGAAAATTAAAAACGAGAAGGGAGGATTTCCAGCCATTCTTTTACATTACTGTAACCTTGTGATGGCTAACTGCAGTTGCGTTATCTTTGCCATGCGCGAATCAAAGTGAATCTAGAACGAAGTTAACGAATTTAAAATAGTACTAAAATTCTTGATTGTGCCAACGTTGTAAAGAACTAAGGGTACTTTTACGTCTTAACCACATCATCTTCACTACATCCTCATCTTAACTATATCCTGTCTTTATTATGAACTCATCCTCAATTCCCATTTAATTTTTGCTAGGAAAGTCAAAGGTCATCTTCACTACACATGATAAACACACGTCCTGGGTAAAGATGGTTTTACATCTTCACTACATCCTCATCTTAACTATATCCTGTCTTTATTATGAACTCGTCCTTAATTCCCATTTAATTTTTGCTAAGACAGTTAAAGGTCATCTTCACTACCCGTATAATAAACACACGCCCTGAGTAAAGATGGTTTTACATCTTCACTACACCCTCATCTTAACTATATCCTGTCTTTATTATGAACTCATCCCTAATTCCCATTTAATTTTTGCTAGGAAGGTCAAAGGTCATCTTCACTACACATCATGATAAACACACGCCCTGGGTAACGATGGTTTTACATCTTCACTACGCACTTATCTTCAATTCACGCTTCATTGTTGCTGGTCAGGTCAAAGGTTATCTTCAATTGTCACCTTTATACCCACAGGCCCTGGTAATTCATAGTTTCACATCACTACTCACCAACAGGGAGAGAGAGAGAAGTGGTGTCTAGATAGTGAAAATGATGATGAATGATAATGAGTAGGGAGACGTGCTGATGGCATCTCAATCATAGTAATAGTGAGTCATAGTGTGGAGAGAGAAATACTAATGGCGTCTCACCAGTGGAAGTGATTGTGAGTGATGGTGTGGACGGAGTCATAGTGATAAGATCTCCATAGTGAAGATGATGGTGGATGATGTCATCTTCACAACAATTTCGGTCACATTCCATCGCACTTTCACTATAGTTTCAGTACTATGTATCCTTAATGTGATTTCCTGTGTTTTAAAGTGTAATCATATTCTACAGCATGTTTTCACGGCATATTTCAAATACTCTCATATCACCCTCAAAATAAAAATGTATGACAAACTTAGTTCATATCACCATCATGAATTAGGTAACTAAAGCATCCTTGGTATGATTTCCTTTATATGTTTTAATCAAATCACAATTATCATTCTATCGCAATTTTATGACGAGGTTCTTTGCAGGGGCACAGATGGAAGAGATAGATAGATAGATAGATGGAGAGAGAGAGAGAGAGAGAGAGAGAGAGAGAGAGAGAGAGCAGGAGGGTTCTGCTGCTGCTGCTGCTGGCACCTATTCTTAGCCTGCAGATGCCACGTGTGCTGTATAGTCCTGTCTTGCCTCGACTTCCCACCGCCTCTGTCCTGAAGCCGTTGGTAATGAACGCGGAAATAATATACCAGAACTATATATATATATGTATATCATCCCTGGGGATAGGGGAGAGAGACTACTTCCCACGTATTCCCTGCGTGTTCTAAAAGGCGACTAAAAGGGGAGGGAGCGGGAGGGGGGGGGGCTGGAAATCCTCCCCTCTTGTTTTTTTTCTTTGTCTTTTTTCCAAAAGAAGGAACAGAGAAGGGGGCCAGGTGAGGATATTCCCTCAGAGGCCCAGTCCTCTGTTCTTAACGCTACCTTGCTAACGCGGGAAATGGCGAATAGTTTGAAAGAAAGAAAAGAATATATATATATATATATATATATATATATATATATATATATATATATATATATATATATATATATATATATATATATTCCTATGAGTCCACGGGAAAAATGAAACACGATAAGTGGACTCATAGAAATATCTTGATCACGCGCAAAATTGTGATCCTTTCCAATATATATATATATATATATATATATATATATATATATATATATATATATATATATATATATATATATATATATATATATAGAGAGAGAGAGAGAGAGAGAGAGAGAGAGAGAGAGAAAATAAGTGTATAGTAGAGGCATTGTTAAAAATCTAAAGGTACTCATAAAAATACTCAGCAAGTGAAAAGATTTGATTCCTTTAGATTTTCATCAGCGATCCCCTGAGAACGTTTCATTTTCTTTGGTGACGCGTTATTATGTTGTTCGGCTCAAGCATTTAAATCTGCGTAAATAACCATAAGAAATATTATCGATATGAGTATCATGTACATGTAAATATATAAATATAAATTTACAAAATATATGAAAATATGATGAATGGCGAGAACTTAATATTTTTTTTTACATACTTAACCAAAAATACATCAATAATTTATTGCAAATTTCTCACTAGTATAATATTACTGGAAACATATGAGGAATAAATAATCTTTATAGTGTTTCAAGGAATATATAATAAGCATCTTTAAACAAGATTACGATAGAAAAATAATGGCAACAGAAGATCTTATTTCATCGACTGCCAGCATATGTTATTTTACCGACCAACCACCCAGACCAGTTCGGTAGACCCGTTTTCTACCGCCGGATCAGAGTCGATTCATGAAATTCGAGTCAACGAACCTGCGGATCCGGTTATCATGAACCCAGCTAAGTAGGGGTCATGATTAACAGGCCTCCATTTCCTGGGGAGGTCCGTTATCCGGGGCCACGGTATGTTAAAAGCTGATTAATGGGAACCCCATTAAAGTGAAGGTATTTATAGGCTAAGGGGGTTATTTTTTTTTTTTATACATCATATATATATATATATATATATATATATATATATATATATATAACTACTCATATCTAGGATTCTACTACATCCGGTTGAAACCGGTTCTAGACATTACTATCACTAAAAACCTGATCTATGGGAGGAGATGTTGGGGGTGTACTGCTGCTGGAGGGAGAGCAACGAGTGCAGTTCCTCAGCACAGAAGAGATGGCCCACTACCAAGTCACTGTCGCATACCCTCCGGGACGGGTATCAACCAGACAGTGTACATGAGGAATGACGTGGCATCAATTCCCTTGAAGAATTGACCATGGCAGGTTGTCAATCACTTCAGAAACCAAGCTCAAAGTTCTTCATCACTGTTTTCGTCAAGTTCAACCATCATGTCAAATGCCGTTATGGTCTTTATCTTCGGCATGTCCTGAACCAATCCATAAACGGTGGTGCCCTTTGGCTTACCACCCTTCTCGAAGTCGAATGTGCTGACGAAACGTTTTCTTACCACCCATTTCTTGACCTTCTTCCATCCACATCTCATTCTTCTCAAGAGGGTCTCTTTACGTGGAGGCATGTGGATGTGCTGGTGGTGACACTGGATGGGGTCAAGGGGACAGACAATGCGATGAGGACGAACTGATTCCACGAATGCCATTTGTTGTTTTGTATTATTTGCTGGTGGTATTCACCGGAGTTCCCATATTGATCAATATCCCACATAGGAAAATAAATGTATGGAAATTGAAAATGGTTCAGTTCGTAGGAGACGATATGTGAATTCTTAACTACTTCGATGATGGTAATATAAGAGTAGATGAGATATCCCTTGACAAAATGGTAATATAACAGTAGATGAGATATCCCTTGACAAAATGCAAGAAAAAATCATAATTAGAATATCTGATTAAAACAAGTAGATACAGTATCAAGGATACAAACTTCTGTGAATAGATTATGGCAATTTACTGTATGTAGTTGAAATATACAGTGACAAACCAATAAAATGATGGTTAGATTTGGATTACAGCATATAAAGAATATCATTAAGTAAGGATGCCTAATTCATGATGGTGATATGAAAGATGTTTATAGATTTTGTGATGGTGATATGATAATAGATGAAACATGCCGTGAAAATATTTCATAAATAATGAGGAGAATTTGACAAAAACAGAAATAGGAAATCATATTAATGATGCAAATTCACCTAATTGATGATGGTGATATGAAAACCTTTTCATAGATCTTACTGTGATGATGATATGGGAGTAGTTGAAATATACAATGAAAATATTCGATAAAAATAATTAGAATTTGATTGAAATAAAGGAAATCATATAAAGGATACATAGTACTTAAACTATAGTGAAAATACAATGGAAAGTGTAGTGAAGATAACACTATTATCCACCATTATCATGAAGGGGTAGTGAAGATCTTGTAGTGAAGATAATGTAGTGAAGATGATGTAGTGAAGATAATGTAGTGAAGATGATGTAGTGAAGATGTAAAACCCTTTGATTCCTGGGGCGTGTGTTTATATCATGATGTGTACTGAAGATGACCTCTGACCTTCCCTAGCAACAATGAACTGGGATTTGAAGAGTTTGTAATAATGATACGATTATGGTTATGATGAGGGTGTCGTGAAGATGTAAAAGCAACGTTACATTTTCTGTAACGGTACAATCACAAATTTGTACTACTGTTCTAGATTCGCTTAGCTTCGTTCTAGGTTGGCTTTGATTCGCGCATGGCCAAGATAACCTGACGTGCTGTTTCCCGCTCACAAGATAACAGTAATGTAAACAAATGGCTTGCTGCGTGACGTCACGAGGGAAACTCTGAGGGTGTACGAACGGCTTGTCAAGTAATATTGTTCTTTCATACTATTCCCCATTTCCCGCGTTAGCGTTAAGAACAGAGGAATGAGCCTTTGATGGAATATCCTCACTTAGCCCCCTTCACTGTTCCTACTTTTGGAAAAATTAAAAATGAGAGGGGAGGAATTCCAGCCCCCCCCCCCTGCTCCCTCCCCTTTTAGTTGCCTTCTACGACACGCAGGGAATACTTCCTTGTTTCACTACACATCCTGACGCACACTCGCCCTGGTAATCTGTAACAGTTTTACATCTTCACTACTCACCAGAAGGGAGAGAGTGGCGATGGTGTCTAAAAAGTGAAAATGATGGTGAGTGATAATGCGTACGGAGACATGCTGATGGCATCTCCATCGTGATAATAATGGTGAGTGGTAGTGTGGAAGGAGCAATGATGGTGAAAATGATGGTGAGCGATAATGTGGAGGGAAACATACCTAATTAGTGTCCATAGCGAAGATGATGGTGGATAATAGTATCATCTTCACTACACTTTCATTTTTCATTGTATTTTCACTACAGTCTAAGTACTATGTATCCTTAATATGATTTCCTTTATCTTTATCAAATTCTAATTATTTTTCATCGAATATTTTCAAGGTATATTTCAACTATCATATCATCAACACAATAAAAATCTATAAAAAGCCAAGTTCATATCACCACCGTGAATTAGGTAAATTTGCACACTTAATACGATTTCCTATTTCAGATTTAATCAAATTCTACTTATTATTTATCAAGTACTTTCACGCCACGTTTCATCTATTCTCATATCACTATCACAATTATAATTTATGAAGATCTTTCATGTCAACATCATGGATTAGGTAACTTCGCATCCTTAATAAGATATTCTATGTACGTTTTTATCCAAATCTAACCATCATTTTATTGGTTTGTCACTGTATATTTCGACTACATACAGTAAATTACCATAATCTATTCACAGAAGTTTGTATCCTTGATACTGTATCTACTTGTTTTAATCAGATATTCTAATTATGATTTTTTCTTGCATTTTGTCAAGGGATATCTCATCTACTCTTATATTACCATTTTGTCAAGGGATATCTCATCTACTCTTATATTACCATTTTGTCAAGGGATATCTCATCTACTTTTATATTACCATCATCGAAGTAGTTAAGAATTCACATACCGTCTCCTACGAACTGAACCATTTTCAACTTCCGTACATTTATTTTTCCTATGTGGGATATTGATCAATATGGGAACTCCGGTGAATACCACCAGCAAATAATACAAAACAACAAATGGCATTCGTGGAATCAGTTCGTCCTCATCGCATTGTCTGTCCCCTTGACCCCATCCAGTGTCACCACCAGCACATCCACATGCCTCCACGTAAAGAGACCCTCTTGAGAAGAATGAGATGTGGATGGAAGAAGGTCAAGAAATGGGTGGTAAGAAAACGTTTCGTCAGCACATTCGACTTCGAGAAGGGTGTTAAGCCCAAAGGCACCACCGTTTATGGATTGGTTCAGGACATGCCGAAGATAAAGACCATAACGGCATTTGACATGATGGTTGAACTTGACGAAAACTGTGATGAAGAACTTTGAGCTTGGTTTCTGAAGTGATTGACAACCTGCCATGGTCAATTCTTCAAGGGAATTGATGCCACGTCATTCCTCATGTACACTGTCTGGTTGATACCCGTCCCGGAGGGTATGCGACAGTGACTTGGTAGTGGGCCATCTCTTCTGTGCTGAGGAACTGCACTCGTTACACATCTTCTGTTGCCATTATTTTTCGATCGTAGTCTTGTTTAAAAAATGCTTATTTCATTTTCATTTTTCTTTTTCATACTATTCGCCATTTCCCGCGTGAAGAACAGAGGACTGGGCCTTTGAGGGAATGATATCCTCACCTGGACCCCTTCTCTGTTCTTTTTTCTTTTAATTTGAAAAAAAAAAATAAAACGATAGGGGAGAATCTCCAGCCCCCTCTCCCTCCCCTTTTAGTCGCCTTCCCATATGTTTCCAGCAATATTATACTCTAGTGATATTTGCAATACATTATTGATTTTTGTTTACAGTATATAAAAAAGATAAAGTAACAGCAATTGATTACATTTTCATATATTTTGTAAATTCACATCATATTTACATATACATGAAGCTCATATCGATAATATTTCTTATGGATATTTACGCAGATTTAAATGTTTGAGCCAAACAACATAATAACGCGTCACCAAAGAAAACGAAACATCCTTAGGGGATCACTGATGAAAATCTAAAGAAATCAAATCTTTTCACTTGCTGGGTATTTTTATGAATACCTATGGATTTTTAACAATGCCTCTACTATACACTAAAATCTTGTGTGTATATATATATATATATATATATATATATATATATATATATATATATATATATATATATATATATATATATATAATCTTTATATGGAATTTTTTGAAACAAAATTACTAAAGGATATCTTACCTTGTAATGCAATTTGATTTAGATAAGTAGATGATGTTCTTTGTGTATGGCCAACAAATGAAAATTTACAAATATTTCTCCTCTTACTTAACAATTTAGTACCTTCCATCAAATTTACTGTAGAAAATGAAAATAATGGTATGTTACCATTTTTAGATTGCATGATCCATAGACAAGGAAACAAGTTTAAGTTTAGCATATACAGAAAACCCACCAATGTATGCTCATATATCCATTATTACTCATCTCAACACGACAGAGTTAACTTATCATCATTTCAATCTATGTTCCTTAGGGCATTACGTATTTGCAGTCCAGAGTTTATTGGTGATGAGTTTGAGAAGATATATTCAATTGGATCTAAGTTAAAGTACCCTAGATCTTTCATTGATAAATCCCTTAAGTTAGCAAAGAACTCATTTTATAGAGTTGAGCCCAAACCTCCCATTGACACCAAGAATCTTTTAGTTCTCCCTTTTAATAATAATTTCACTTTGCTTCCCATGCTGCTTAAATCCTTTAATGTAAATGTTGCCTTCAGCAACAATAATACTATAAAGAATATCTTAATCAGGAATTCACCAGAAAATTCTCTTGGTTGCATCTATAAAGTCCCTTATGGAAACTGTGATAAATCTTATGTTGGTCAGACTGGTAAGGATCTTTCTGTTAGACTTAAGCAACATAAATATAGTACAAGAACGGGACAAGAATCAAATGCCTTGTTTAATCACGTTAAAAACTATGATCATTGTATTGACTGGAGTAACGCCATCTCAGTTATTAACTCTAACTCTATTACCAAGAGAAATATCATTGAATCTATTATCAAATACACAAAGAATTATAATCTTAATATTAGTGACGGGTCTATACAAATTAGATAACTTTATTGTTGATAAGATTTATAAAATGATAAGTTTATGAATGCTCGTTGCATGTTTTGGAAAATCACATGTTTACCAATGGCGTCCTAGCTTCGTCTCTTCGATGTATATCAACTGAATGTTATATTTCTCTCTTGTGTCTCCCCTGATGATGTGATTATTACACGAAAGTGCACTTGGGAACTTTTCGTGTTTCATTTTCTCCGTGGACTCATAGGAATATATATATATATATATATATATATATATATATATATATATATATATATATATATATATATATATATAGTTCTGGTATATCATTTCCGCGTTAATTAACAACGCCTTCAGGACAGAGGCAGTGGGAAGTCGAGGCAAGACAGGACTATACAGCACACGTGGCATCTGCAGGCTAAGAATAGGTGCCAGCAGCAGCAGCAGAACCCTCCTGCTCTCTCTCTCTCTCTCTCTCTCTCTCTCTCTCTCTCTCTCTCTCTCTAGTTGTCCTGCTGTCTCCCCAGGCTATCGCTCTCCCTGCTAATATTCCTGCAGCTACTTCCGCTATTGTTGCTCCAGCTACTGCTGCTGCTGCTGCTGGTGTGTGTGATAACAGCTTGTGCTGCTCCTGTAGCGCTGTTACGGCAGTTTCTGTCACAGGGAGACGGCACCTCCCTCTACATGCAGGTGGCGAGCCCGTTGCATCATACCTATACAACAAGGACGTAAATGATTGGAAGGAATGTTACCGGACCTGACCTTCACCTCCGTCAGTATGGGTGTGTGTGTGTGTGTGTGTGTGTGTGTGTGTGTGTGTGTGTGTGTGTGTGTGTGTTTACTGGTAAGCGTCGCTGACCAGGATTCAAGCGTGGGTCCGCTCAGGTTCGAGTCTTAGGCACGGCGCTCGGCCTACAGCCAACACCAGGTGTTCATTCTTGTTCGTCTGATTGTGTGTTGATTGGTGTAGGTTTGTCGATCACAACGGGGTGGGGAGGGGTGGGGTTAGGATAGGGTTGTTGGGGGGAGCTAAAACAGTGGGGAGGGAGACTCTCTTATGCCCTCACTCCAGCAGATGGCTGTACTTCCATCCTCATTCACTCCCTCCGCTCTGTCCATCACCCCCATGCACTCCAGCTGGTGTTCTGTGCCCCTCCCTATCACCCTCCTTCCCTCCCTTCCTTCCTTTCCTTCCCCACCTCCTCCTACCTGTCTGTCTGTCTGTCTGTCTGTATGTATGTATGTCTGTCTGTCTTTTTCAATTTGTTCCGTGTATATCTGTCAGTTTCTTTGCGTGAAGATGAGAGAGAGAGAGAGGTCAGGGTCACGTGGTCATCCAGGACGAAGAGAGAGAGAGAGAGAGAGAGAGAGAGAGAGAGAGGCGGCATTCAAGGATGGTACGTTGAAGCAAACACACACACACACACAGTCAGACACGACTCATTTATGTATCACTTTATTTGAATCTCATATCGACTGCACCGCTTCTGATGAACCGTGAATACATTTGCCATTAAAGTACACCACAAATAGCAAATTATTATTAAAGTTATTCATGTACAAAAAAATATTGTTGTCATCAAACGTACTAAGGACCTTGATCCCTTTCAATACAAAGTCTTCAATTAATCTGGAGAAGGTGGAGTGTGTGGTTACTCTTGGCCAAGTCCAACTCTGCCAAGTGTGAGGTCGACTGGTGCATCGAATGCCAAGTGTGAGGTCAAAACTCGTGCGCTTCTGAGGTCGACCGGTGCAACCCCTTGCCAAGACGTAGGTCGAATCAACACCTCTACCAGGTGGTCTGGTCGACCACTTGCACCACTGCCAAGCATGGGAACGATCGCTCCAGGGATGAGGAGATGATGCGCAGTTGTGGCAGCGTTGGGGAGGCAAGGCTGGCCAAAGACGAGACTCGGGGAAAAACAACATATCTCCCTCACCGCACACAGCACCTGTCTACTAACCTACCAACCTATCTACCAACCAACCATCCTACATACCTACCTACCTACCTACGACGAGGCTTTCCCACATGGGAAGGTCAGGGGGAAGGCTCTCTCTCTCTCTCTCCATCTCTCTCTCTCTCTCTCTCTCTCTCTCTCTCTCTCTCTCTCTCTGTCTCTCTCTCTCTCTCTCTCTCTTCCACCTGTGCCCCTGCAGAGAACGTCGTCATGCACCATCATTGAAATATACCGTGACAAATTACGATAAAAGAATAATCAATGTTTGATTAAACATATAAAGGCAATCATATCAAGGATTCATAGTTGCCTAATTTATGATGGTGATATGAACGTAGCTTTTTACAGATTTTTATTGTGATGGTGATATGAGAGTACCTGAAATATACAACGAAAATATTCGATAGAAAATAATTAGACTTTGATTAAAGCAGAGAAAGGAAATCATATTAAGGATACACAGTGAAACTATAGTGAATGTACAATGGAAAGTGAGTGAAATTGTAGTGAAGATGACAATATCATCCACCATCACCACTACGGAGACATGATCAGTAAGTTTCCTTACACACTATCACTCATCATCATTTTCACTATGGAGACACCGTCAGTATTTCTCCCAGCACACTATCACTCACCATTATTATCACTATGGAGATGCCATCAGCATGTCTCTACGCATTATCATTCAACATCTTTTTCACTATCTAGACACCACTTCTCTCTCCCTGCTGGTGAGTAGTGAGGATGAAAACTACAGATTACCAGGGAACGTGTGTATAATGGTGACTAGTGAAGATAACCTTTGACCTGACCAGCAACAGTGAAGCGTAAATTGAAGATAAGTGCGTAGTGAAGATGTAAAACCATCGTTACCCAGGCGCGTCTTTATCATGATGTGTAGTGAAGATGACCTTTGACCTTCCTAGCAAAAATAAAATGGGAATTGAGGATGAGTTCAAAATAAAGACAGGATATAGTTTAGATGAGGGTGTAGTGAAGATGTAAAACCATCTTTACCCAGGGCGTGTGTTTATCATGTGTAGTGAAGATGACCTTTGACCTTCCGAGCAAAAATTAAATGGGAAATGAGGATGAGTTCATAATAAAGACAGGATATAGTTAAGATGAGGGTGTAGTGAAGATGTAAAACTAACGTTAGCTTTTTGTAACATTGGTACAACCAGGAATTTGTAGTACGTTTCTCGATTCGCTTTGATTCGCTGTTTACCATCGCAAGGTAAGAGTAATGTAAAAAAAAAAAAAAAAAAAATATATATATATATATATATATATATATATATATATATATGGCTTATTGCGTGGCGTCACGAGGCAAGCTTTGACGGACAAAGAACGGCTAGTCAAGTGACTTCATGAGATAAACTACAAGCCTAAAAGAACGGCTTACTGCGTAACGACGAGATGACAATAAGGCTAAAAGAACAGCATGTTGCGTGACGTCACGAGGCAACTGATAATTCCCGCCAACATCCAACCGACACCAACACAACAGGTGGATGCCATGTATTTCCAACCAGTCTTATTCCAGTGTCATTTGTTTATCACTCTAAGAAGGAGGGTGGAACCCTCTGCTTGACTATCCTGTCTCCATCTATTGTGGTAGGCAGGAAGAGTGGAACCTTCCATCTATTGTGGTGGTGAGAGGAGGGAGGAGTCTTTTGCATCTCCATCCTGTCTCCATCTATTGTGGAGGTTGAGGGCCATGTGGAGCCTTCTGTTTCAGTATGTGTTTTATCTCCATATATACATTACCGACTTGGGATCCTATTACTCTCCATATGTCCAAACCATTTCAACATACCCTCTTCTGCTCTCTCAACCACACTCTTTAAATTTCCACACATCTCTCTTACCCTTTCATTACATACTCAACCACTCTTTAAATTTCCACACATCTCTCTTACCCTTTCATTACATGATCAAACCACTTCACACCATTTCATTTCCAACAAATCCACCCTCCTCCATACAACCCCATTTATAATCCGTGCCTTGGAACCATATAATATTCTTGGAATAACTATTCCTTCAAACATACCCATTTTTCCTCTCCGAAATAACGTTCTCTCCTTAAACATATTCTTCATCGATACTAGATGAAGGATAGGTCGGTCATCTTCACTACACATCATGACGCGCAGTCGCTCTAGGAATCGATAGTTTTACATCTTCACTACTAACCAGTAGGGAGAGAGTAGTAATGATGTCTGCACAGTGAAAGTGATGGTGAGTGATAATGCGAAAGGAGACATACCAACTGTGTCTCCATAGTGAAAATAATGGTAAGTGATGATGTGGAGACAAACACTGATAATGTGTTTACCGTGAAGATCATGGTAGATGATAGTGCCATCTTCACTACATCTTTAGTCATTTTCCATTGTATTCTCACTACAGTTTTAGTGCTATGTATGAATCTATGTTTTAATCAAATTCTAATTGTCTTTGTCGAATACTTTCACGGTACATTTCAACCATTCTCATATCACCATCACAATTAAAATCTAAGTTCGTATTAACATCATGAATCAGGAAACTTTGCATCCTTAATATGATTTCTTTCATATGTTTTAACCTAAATACAACTATTATCTCATCACAATTTACCCCGGTATATTTCAACGCCACTAAATTACCGTCATTTACTCAAACTATGTATCCTTGATGTTGTATCCTTTTATTTGTTTTAATCATATTCTCATAATTTTTCATCGCCTATCGTCAAAGGATTTTTCAACTATTACATTACTATCATCAAAACGGTTAAGAATCCTCATATCGTCTCTACTTGTCTCCACTATCTCAAACATCAAATTCCACCTTTCCTTCATTTTTTCGCCCCCATCTAAGATATCTATCGGAATACCGGAGAAACATCAGTACAAACAAATAAAACACACTCATGGAACCAGTACCTAAGCAACGCACTATCTCTGCAAAGGACCCAAACTGGCATCTGCACCAACCTCCATACGAGAAATGGCATATCCATTTGCCCCTTCGTAAAACTCTCTGTGGGAGAATCAGGTCTGGGTGGAAAAGGTTCAAAAACTGGGTTCTGAGAAGACCCAATGTCCGCAAGCAATATTGCACTGGTGCAGTCCTTCCTCAACAACCACCTCCAATGTACATCTTCCCTCAACCTGAAATGGAAAAGGAGGCAAGAAAATTCCCCATGTACCTTCTGGTTGATACCTCTCCCGACCCGCATCCCCAAGTGACTTCCGTAGTGGACGATCTCTTCAGCACCTCTGAGTTGCAGTCGCTGTTTTCCCTCCAGAAGAATGAGGTCGAGGCTCTCCTCAAGGGCACCTCCTCCGCACCTCGCGATGTGGAAGTGATGAGCGTGAACCCTCCAGATGATGTCGAAGTGATGAGCCTGAGCTCCCCAGATGATGATAATTCTTCCTCCTCCACCTCCTCCTCCTCATCATCCTCCACCTCCTCCTCATCATCATCCTTCACCTCCTCCTCATCATCATCCTACACCTACTCCTCATCATCATGCTCCACCTCCTCCTCATCATCAGCAGCACCAGCAGCAACCGTACGATTCTTAGAAACGGCAGAGGAGTTCAAGAGCACCTCCGATTATGAATTGTTGTAGGACATGCCATGGCTGTCGTCTGGGTCGCTCTTTCACAAGATGCTTTATCCTGACGAGAACGATCACTGAATTCAGAAGTGAGGGCTAGGGACCACTACGACATGTTATCACCCCTCCATTAGCCCCACTCACTGAGGAGGGATAACATGTCTTGGACAATCGCATGTTCACCAAGTAGCGTCCTAGCAACCCACCGTGCCACATCAGAGGCATCATTCTGAATCCG
Source organism: Panulirus ornatus (assembly GCF_036320965.1). Classification (NCBI taxonomy): domain Eukaryota; kingdom Metazoa; phylum Arthropoda; class Malacostraca; order Decapoda; family Palinuridae; genus Panulirus; species Panulirus ornatus. The sequence goes on from NC_092282.1 coordinate 9,267,353, forward strand.
TTCGTTGATCGTCATTTTTTTTTAGTTCAGTAGTTTTTGATATGGACTTCATTTTTATGAAATGAATGGAGGTTATGATGTGAATGGTATGTGTATAACTGACGTCAAAATTGGTGTATAAAGGTTATTCATGTGATTTTGTTAATAATAAGTTTTCTAGAGACATTAATGAACCATGAATGATCACGGGGTTTCTTATACAAATGTTCTTAGCTTTCGTAATTACAGTTGGTCGGTCATCTTGTAATTATAATCCGTCAGTTCAGGTGATTATTATTGCATCAATATATATATTGGAAAGGATCACAACTTTGCGCATGACAATCGCATGTTTACCAAATGGCGTCCTAGCTATGTCTCTTCGTTGTACATCAACTGACTGTTATATTTCTCTCTTGTGTCTCCCCTGATGATGTAATTGTTACATGAAAGTGCACTTGGGAACTTGGGAACTTGTGTTTCATATTCCCGTGGACTCATAGGAAAATATATATACATACATATATAAAGAAAAAATAAATATATATATATATATATATATATATATATATATATATATATATATGTGTGTGTGTGTGTGTGTGTGTCAGAAAGAGAGAGTTCATAATAAAGACAGGATATAGTTAAGATAAGGGAGTAGTGAAGATGTAAAAGTAACGTTAATTCTTTGTAAAGTTGATACAATCAGGAATTTATACTACTGTTCTAGATTCACTTAGCTTCGTTCTAGATTCGCTTTGATTCGTGCATGTCCAAGATAACCTAAATGCTGTTTGCCGCCACTAGCTAAGAGTAATGTAAACGAATGGTTTGTTGTGTGACGTCACGAGGCAAAATTTGAGGGTAAAAGAACGGCTTGTTAAGTGATTTCATGAGATAAACTATAAGCTTAAAAGAACGGTTTTCTGCGGAACGTCAAGACGTGTGACAATAAGGCTAAAAGAACAGCATGTTGCGTGACGTCACGAGGCAACTGATGATTCCCGCCTGTAGCCGACCAAATGCAACACAACAGGAGGGTGCCATGTCTTTCCAACCAGTCTCATACTCCAGTGTCATTTGTTTATCTCTCTAAGAAGGAGGGTGGAACTTTCTGCTTGACTAACCTGTCTCCATCTATTGTGGTGGGTAAAGGCCTGACCTCAGACCTGCTGACTCCTTAAGCGTCAGGTCAAAAGGTCAATCGTCATACCCACGTCATCAAACCCGTCATGCTCAATGGAGTCAACCTAGGCATGGAGGAGGTCAGATAACTCGAGTCCCGTCAGGTAGTAAATACGGTGACCCCAGGAGACAGGAGTCTTCCTTCTTTTTTTTTTTTCCATCCTGTCTCCATCTATTGTGGAGGGTGAGGACCGTGTGGAACTTTCTGCTTCACTCTGCGCTTTATCTCTCTATATACATCAGCAACTTGGGATCCTATCACTCCAGCAGATACATCTCCCCTTCATCGACCATCAGCCCGTCTGTTCTCTGTCTCTTCTCATGTACTTCCCCAATCCATGCCCCTTCCCACGTCGCTTTCACGTGCCACCCCTTCCCTGACAGAATACTTCCACCACACAAGAGACCCATTTCCATCCTCGCCTTCCTCCCAGCAGCCCATCCCCCCCCCCCCCCCACCCCGGTTCTCGAACCAGAACCCTGCCCAACAGTGGCGGGCCGTTCTCTAAATAACCCTAGTTCCGTCAGTCTGGCCAGACCCCCTCAAGACGGTCCAACCTATCCAACCTCCCTCCTCCTCCTCCTCCCTCATGAAGCTAACTCTACAAATTCATCCCCCCACCCCACCACCCTTCCCTTCCTCCCTTTCCATTGTTTCATTTTCCTGCTCTATTCACTCGTAATCATCCCATATCTATCTATCTATCTATCTATCTATCTATATATATATATATATATATATATATATATATATATATATATATATATATATATATATATATATATATATATATAAAGTCCTCATTTCTCTCTCCCTTCCCAAGACACTATCGATGTGGTTCTTCTTCGAAGCTATTATTTCCGTAACTGCGCACACCAGAGGCTGCCAATTCTACCAGCGGTGGCAATCAAACCTCAACCTAACCTACCCAACGGGATTGTCCACACTGCGTATCATGTGTGTGTGTGTGTGGGGGGAGACGGGTGTTCCTTACTTGCTACAAGCTTTCTGATTGGCCGAGGACCGGGGTGGGGGAGAAGGAGTAATATGTATCTTGTAAGGTGCTCTCTGATTGGCCGTCAAGGCGACACAAGGCCGCTTGAGGGGGATGGTAGTGAATCCAACATAGAGGGTACAAGACCTCTCCTGATGGTGACGCAGGAAACAAAAGAAAATCTAAACCTATCTGCTTCCTCCCGACTTTAATATCTTTTTTTTTTTTTTATCTATGCATTTACTTATTGATTCGCTTATCTATTCATTCATCCACGCCTTCTAAACGTTCACCCTCAGCGTTGGGTACACAAGAGGGGAGAAATTCGCCCAAGCGATGTGTCATATACCTACTTGTGTGTGGCGCGTAGCGAGGGGCCTAACGTGCATTCATGTTTGCCTGTGATAGGTGTGAGGTCTTCGTCACAGGACGGACTCACACTGAGGTACGGCGGGCGGGAGGGCGTGGGTGTTGTGACAACGAGGCTCCCTCCCCACCTTCCTGTCCCGTCCTCCCGCTTTGGGACATCCCACTGTACATGTCCACATCTAACCCCACGTCCGGCTTTAGGTAACGAGTTTACGTAGGAAATAGCTCTGAAAATTAATGTCAATACTGAAAGCAGTATATATATATATATATATATATATATATATATATATATATATATATATATATATATATATATATATATATATATATATTTACTGATTTCAAGACATCTGGTCACTAAACCGACGAACATTTCTATGATAAAATCCAAAATTTTTCGATTTTGTGTATTTTGTGAACTTGTAACCCGAAGTTTATACTTTAATACAGAGATGTATTAAGACGAGGAAACTGAAAAAAAAAATGCCAATTTATGTATGTGATATCACAACAGATAACTGGCACACACATGAAGCGATCGCTGGCCTGGACAGAGCAGAAATCAAAAATTACCACTTATGAAAGCAATTGACCTTATTCATTGACTTAACACTGCACGCGCGGGAGGAGAGAGAGAGAGAGAGAGAGAGAGAGAGAGAGAGAGAGAGAGAGAGAGAGAGAGAGAGAGAGAGAGAGAGGAGCCGCCTGAACACGCGTATGTGGGAAAACGTAACATATTCGCGCGCGGGCAAGTCGTCTTCCCCTTACGTTGGTGCATCCATGTCAAAGTTTAGGCCAAAACGGTGAGAGATGTGGGCGAGCAATATCTCCATGGGCAAGGGCAGGAGATGGGAGGGGAGGAGGAGGAGGAGGAAGAAGGGGAGGGAAGGTAAATAGCCCAGCTAAAGTGTTCGCTAACATTGTTCCTTCGCTTCCCTGCTGGAGCGCGCACTTCCCAACTCTTTTCAAAACTTACCACACACACACACACACACGGCTGCAGGTCCAGCAGTGCGCATCTCCCCTCCAATGCTCGCTCGTCCCTCACCTCCCTCCCGTTCCCCTCACTCAGGCCACGCGGGTAAAGTGCAACTAGGGTGAAGAAAGTGTTATACCTTCTGCCTTACACAGTAGCTCCTTCGAGAAAGACTGACAGAGCAGTACACATGTATGTAGTATACATGTTTGCATGTACGTATGGAGCAGTACACATGTATGTACACGTGTATGTATGTATGTACGTATGCATGTAATCATCTATATGTACTGTACGGGGGGGGCGCATCATATGTTTACTGCTATGTATGTAGGCATATACACACACACACACACACACACACACACACACACACACACTAGCGTTAAGTCAAATACCCATTAATCAACCAGCCCCAAAAGGAGGAGCATACGCTGAGAATGACTGTGGGCCGACTGACGCGCCCAGGATTCGAACCCTCCATGCAGGCCCGGCCACGAGCGGGTTCGTGCTTACTCATGGTCAGCAACGCTAACCGTTACATCAAGAAGGCCCATCTATCTATCTATCTATCTATCTATCTATCTATATATATATATATATATATATATATATATATATATATATATATATATATATATATATATTCCTATGAGTCCACGGGGAAAATGAAACACGATAAGTTCCCAAGTGCACTTTCGTGTCATGATCACATCATCATCATCAGGGGAGACACAAGAGAGAAACATAACAGTTGATATACAACGAAGAGACGTAGCTAGGACGTCTCTTATATATATATATATATATATATATATATATATATATATATATATATATATATATATATATATATATATATGGGATATCCCGCTTACCTTGAAGAACAAATTGTTCTTCAGCTGCTCAGCATGAACTGAAGAACGAGTGGTCTTTCTTCCTATGGGAACAACGGAGTATTCGTCCGAGATGCTTAAGTCTGATAATCCAAGGATGTTATGGAGATTTTCACCCTTCAAGCAGAGATAGAGGAAGGGGGAGAGAGAGATCGAAAGAGAGAGAGAGGGGACCACTTTCCGTTTTCTTTCCAGAACCGAGTGGTTATGACATCACACCTGAACGCTAAAAAAAGAAATTCGTCACGAGTGAACGAACTGCGAGTTCTAAATAGCAAAAATGTCCAATAATAACTGAATATTTCTTTTTTCTTCCACTAGAAACATTGTTGTGAACGCACTAGAGATGACAGAGCGCTCTAGAACGCGTGAGAACCAAAGTTAAGAATTACGTACGCGACTAAACACTTTGAGTTCATTTTTCTATACCTTACAATAATATTTTACCTTCACTTCTTGCATTTGTTTTCTTTAGATATCCTGACACTTTGCGTTCGCTCTATGAACCTTTAACACTTTGCGTTCATTCTAGGACCTTAACACTTTGCGTTCGCTCTGTGACCTTAACACTTTGAGTTCTTTTTATGACCTTAAAACACTGTGCGTTCACTCTTATGAATAACACTTTGTGTTCACTTTATGACCTTAATACACTTTGCGTTCGCTCTATGGTCCTAACGCTTTGCGCTCACTTTGTGACTTTAAAACACTTTTGCGTTCACTTTCCCTATGGCCTTAACACTTTGGCGTTTCACTTTACTATACCTGAACACTTTGCGCTCACTTTACTACACCAAAACACTCTGCGTTCACTGTTCTATGCGCACTCACGTTTCTGAGCCCCTCCCCACTGATGAACTGAACGCGGAACACAAATGACTGAAGAGAACAGAGTGGAACATAGAGAGATGAGAGAGATTGAGTGAGAGAGAGAGAGAAGAGAGAGAGAAAGGAAGAGCTAGAGAGTGTGAGAGAGCGCACTCACCTCTCTCACCCAGGATCTCTACTCCCAATATCTAAGCGCTTCTTGGGAGACGTGAAGCGTTCTTTTTTCTTTTTTTTTTTTAATGGATCCACTCCCTGGGTGTGTTGTTGGCTTGTGGAAAACAGTAGAACTTTCTCTAACTCCCTCTCTCCCCCACCCCCCACCCCAACACCACCACGACTCTCCCACCTTGGGAGAGGGCCAAGTGAGTGCCAGGGGTGGGGGGGGGGGAGAGTGGAGGCACGGAGGGGAGTGGAGGTACGGAGGGGGGAGGGACGCGATGGTCCACACAAACACACACGCACTACCACACGTACTATCACACGTACTCTCACACGCGTCCCAATCAGGGTACGTCTGGTTCAGAACGGCGAGAGAGAGAGAGAGAGAGAGAGAGAGAGAGAGAGAGAGAGAGAGAGAGAGAGAGAGAGAGAGAGAGAGCATTGCCGAGTAGACATCATCTTTCATCGCTGTTAGATCTGAATTGACGGGACAGAGGTGTTGGATAAAACACACACACACACACACACACACACACGTTTCACCTGCCACAGAGGCGACCGGACCTCGCGCCTCTCAACATCCGTAAATGCTCCGGTTAACCGAAATATCCCGTTATCCGGCACCCGGTTACCCAGGTGCCCATTTCTTTACCCACGGACATAATTACTCTCAAAAGGCACTGGAAACTGTCTTGAACCCTACCACAATCACCCCGTCTTAATCACCATCTCAGTCATTTAGGGAAAATAGCATCCTCAACGTCATTATTTTAGCAATAATGATCATCATCATCACTACGTGATCATCGCTCATGTCTTTACAATGATCGTAAGTCGTGATTATAATGACCAGCATCTTAGCTAGCGATCGTCATTACTCAATCAATCATCATCATCATAATGATTATTCTCACTTCATCACTATACCATTCTCTCCCTCACACTATCATCACTACACCATTCTCTCCCTCACACTATCATCACTACACCATTCTCTCCCTCACACTATCATCACTACACCATTCTCTCCCTCACACTATCATCACTACACCATTCTCTCCCTCACACTATCATCACTATCTCTGGCGTCTCGTCACCATTCTCTCCTTCACACTATCATCACTATTATGTCTTCTGTTATTGTCTTTCCTCCTCTTCTTTCCCTCTCGTTTACTGGCTTCCCCGGCTTCCCACCTCCTTTCATCTTCGGCAAGTTCGTTTTCTTCTTTCTCCTTTCCTTTCACAATCCCGAAGTTTCCCTTCGCTTTCTCAGTTTCATCCTTCACGATGCTTTATTCTCTCTCTCTCTCTCTCTCTCTCTCTCTCTCTCTCTCTCTCTCTCTCTCTCTCTCTCTCTCTCTCCTTCCCCGTCTTACTCTGCCTTCTTGATTCCTTTCCTTCATTCCTTTTCCATCGTTCTATCCCATTTTGCTCTTCCTTCTTTTCTCATCACCTCACCTCGTTCCTCCTCTTCTTCCTGCTTCTCCTCCTAAAAGGGGGAGGGGGGAAGGGGGAAGGGGGAAGGGGGGGGCTGGTGCCAAGCGGCACTCGAGCCCGGTGCCAAACGTCTGAGAGATGCCATCTAGACGTGTGTGTGTGTGTGTGTGTGTGTGTGTGTGTGTGTGTGTGTGTGATCCATGTCTATGTCTGTCTGCCAGCCTGTCTTTATTATGTGTCTTTGTGCTTATGTCCCTATGTCTAAGCTTTTCTGGGTCATTCTATGCACCAGTCTGCACCCGTATGCGTTTATGTATACCGGACCTGGACGCCTCTGTACCCACTTGTATACCTGTCTGTACCCATCTGTACAGGTGGGTAACTTGTCTGTACCCACGGTCGCTATCTTTAGTCATTCTTGTTGCGTCCTTCTGTATTTTTGTGTGTGAAGGCAAGTAACCTCTCTCTCTCTCTCTCTCTCTCTCTCTCTCTCTCTCTCTCTCTCTCTCTCTCTCTCTCTCTCTCTCTCTATGTAATTCACATACCAAACCCTCTATTATTAAACAATGACTTACTCTACAGGTAAACAGCCCTTACAGCACACTCCCTTACCCTAACTCGACTTATGCCAAGTCTTTGAAGAAATCAGCCACTCTCCCGGGAGCCCAGTTCTTGAACGCTCCTTGTAAACTACTTTGTTAACTCTTAAACTTGAGAAAACCTTCGAAGGTAAACTTTGGGGAAGGGGAAGGGGTACAGGGTAAACTCATCTAGCCTCGCTGTAATGCAGACCTGAATGAATTCGGGTACAGTATCGAACAATGTTGGAAAAAAAAAAGATCATATATTATACCCAATATTAAACAGAAGATAACTACGTCGATGCAGGCCTCTCTCTCTCTCTCTCTCTCTCTCTCTCTCTCTCTCTCTCTCTCTCTCTCTCTCTCTCTCTCTTTCTCTCTCTCCCCTGGTAGGTACCAGGTGGTAGGCTACCAGTCGACCAGGGAGGCAGGTGTATACATTACACCGGTACTACCCCGCCTGGGGGAGAGGGGGTTAAGCGACGCCCTGCATAGTGAGCCAGCACCTTCTGTGGCTGTCGAGTGTCACTCCCTTCTTGTGCTCAGGGGAGCTGCTATATCTTTCCACCCGCACACGTGGGCTCTTGGCTTCCAGTCCACATACATACACTCTCTCCATCCCTCACACACACACACACACACACACACACACACACACACACACACAACAAAACACATAACTCACATCACTCGTCCTTCATAACTCTATACTGTCTCCAGCGGTGCGCACTACGCGCTAGGCCTGGATCTGGCAGACTTTCGTCGTGATGACTCGTTAGTAATTAAGTCATTCTGTGAGTAAGTGCCCTCCCAAAACCCATCTCGGTACTCAACCAAACATTTCAGCATTTCCACAAAATGTCTTACATCCCTACACGCCACCTCCTCCTCCTATGCCCACGCCTCTGTGGGCGCGGGTTCAGTTACCTGGGTTGTAATAATTGAAGGAAAAAAAACGCATGAAAATGATAACGAAGTCTTCCAAACAGAGGCCCCCGAGCTGGGCAGCCAGCCCCCCTGATCATCAGACATTTGACTCAGCCCGGCCACCAGCACGAGCGGTGGCCGGGCTGTGTGAGGACGACGCGAGCAGGTTACTGTGAGATGTCTGTCTTACCCTGGCTAGGTACATGATCATCTTCCTACCTCTAGAACTGTTATCTTCCTACCACTAGAACTGTAAATCTTCCTTACCTCTAGAACTGTTATCTTCCTACCTCTAGAACTGTAAATCTTCCTCCCACTAGAACTGTTATCTTCCTCCCACTAGAACTGTTATCTTCCTCCCACTAGAACTGTTATCTTCCACTAGAACTGTTATCTTCCTCCCACTAGAACTGTTATCTTCCTCCCACTAGAACTGTTATCTTCCTCCCACTACCTGCTATCGAGGTCTAGCCAGGGCAGACCATCTTCTTCCTCTTCCTCTCTTTCAAAATCTCGACCATGTGATACCCAACAGAAAATCTTACCGAAAAACTTAAAAAAGAAAATAAAGAAAAAACTCAAGGAATAATTAATGAACTCCAGGCTGTCGTAATTAACTAAAGCCTTACTTACGACCCGGGAATACCAATGAACGAAGCAGCATCATCAACCCAATTTGTGTGGTTACAAAAATTCTTTTTTTTTTAAGAAAAATTACAGAAATGAACAAGGAAGTTTTTTGTCCTTTTCGTACGGTAACGAAGCTTGAAGGAGAAAAAAATGATGAATTAACGTACGTATAGTGAAGGACACTGATGAATCAACGTACGTACAGTGAAGGACCCTGATGAATTAACGTACGCAGAACGTACGTACAGTGAAGGACCCTGATGAATCAACGTACGTATAGTGAAGGACCCTGATGAATCAACGTACGTATAGTGAAGGAACTCTGATGAATGAACGTACGTACAGTGAAGGACACTGATGAATGAACGTACGTACAGTGAAGGACCCTGATGAATTAACGTACGCAGAACGTACGTACAGTGAAGGACCCTGATGAATCAACGTACGTACAGTGAAGGACCCTGATGAATTAACGTACGCAGAACGTACGTACAGTGAAGAATTCTGATGAATCAACGTACGCATAGTGAAGGACCCTGATGAATCAACGTACGTACAGTGAAGGACCCTGATGAATTAACGTACGTAGAGTGAAGGAACCTGATGAATGAAGGACCCTGATGCATGATGACCTTACCTGTCGCCTGTGTAGTCATCGTGGTGTTAACACGATCCTTCTATATATGATGACCAGGACCGTCCCACAACACTTGTGGCTCCTTGTTGTTGTTGCTGTTGTTGTAGCGTTTACGAACGATGTTGTTGGAGAATTCCTCATGGAGTTAGTCAACACCCATGATCCATAATGGGGGAGAGAGAGGAAGAGTGTGTGTGTGTAAAAGGGGGTGATGGTTGTGGTGGTGTGTTGGGGGAGGAGGAGAAGAGAGAGAGAGAGAGAGAGGGGGCGCGCGCGGAGAGTAAGCAATCCAGACACACGCACACAGCGACCACACTGCCACCGCTCGCACACCCCCAACCATACAAGACTGAAGATGGGTCGGTAAGGGGGGGTGTGTGTGTGTGTGTGTTGGGGTGGTGGTGGGGGGGGGGGAAGGTCTTCTCCTTCGACGACATGAGGGAGGAGGGGGGGTAAAGGGGGGGTAAAGTGGGGGAGGGTTGAACCACCACCCACCCTCCAACACCGCCCCCCCCACAAGCGGGCCAACTCTCGCATATTTACATCACAGGTAAGGTGTGTGTGTGTGTGTGTGTGTGTGTGTGTGTGTGTGTGTGTGTGTGTGTGTGTGTGTGTGTGTGAACATGTTTTCGTCCGTGTGCACCTCTCTTGATTTCTCCCCCTTCATATAAAGTTTCCGTATGTCCTATGTACGTGGGGTGATTCGCTTGTATCCCTCCGCCATTAATGGGGGGAGCAGGGGCGATCGGGAGGGGGGGGCGTTGATCTGGCGAGGAGGTTGGGAGAGTTGGGGGTTGGAGATGTGTCGGAAGGCGGTAAATGGGTATGATACTAGGCTGCTAAAGATAGCTACAGGTTTGGCAAGGGGTCGGTCCATATGGGTGGGGTGGGCGGGAGGATTAATGGGGTGGGTGGGATGGAGGTGGTGATTAATGGGGTGGGTGGGATGGAGGTGGTGATTAAGATGGGAGGGGGGAAAGGTAGGGTACCACTAGGGCATTCGTCAGTTAAACCCCATGATGACCATCGCTGCCAATGTAGACGTAAAGTCCTTCAGCACGACGGTACGACCCCTTGAGCACGACGGTACGACCCCTTGAGCACGACGGTACGACCACTTGAGGCACGACGGTACGACCCCTTGAGGCACGACGGTGGGACCCAATTCACTTGTGTGAGAGAGAGAGAGAGAGAGAGAGAGAGAGAGAGAGAGAGAGAGAGAGAGAGAGAGAGAGAGAGAGAGAGAGAGAACTCTCTCTCTCTACCCAACTAACCTCACCGGGTCAACCCTCGCGTGACCTGGTGAGGTCGCCGGGCCTGACCGCGGGATCTTGACTCACGAGGAACACCACAATCCACTCAAGGGAGAGAGGAGGGAGCGGCACCACCCACCTCCTCCTCCACCTGACCGACCCCCTGGTGCCAGCAGTAGCCGCTCGAGGTCACAGGCTGACTTCACCGTACCAACCAGCAGGGTACCCGATAGGGGAGGATATATATATATATATATATATATATATATATATATATATATATATATATATATATATATATATATATAGATATATAGATAGATAGATAGATAGATAGATAGATAGATAGATAGGCAGACGCACAGACAGACAGATAGATAGATGGATAGACAGTCTTTACCATCACAACTCACTAGCGCGTGCGTACCTCGAACACTGCGTCCAGTGTTGGTCATCCTGCGTGACAACAACACGTGGACAGAACAGGATAGTGTGTGTGTGTGTGTGTGTGTGTGTGTGTTGAGCTGCTGCTACCACCACGATGATTCCCGGGGCCGAGGAACACGTCCTACGGAGCCAAGCTGGACGACTCATACGTAATTCAGGGACTTGAAGGGGAAGCGGCGATGTGACACAGGCATTCAGTATCATCATAAGCTGTGAGGGGTCTTCATCTGCCAAGCTACGGAAACCTACAGCTGTTGCATTTCACTCAGGGTAAAAGCTACATCTGTTGCATTTTCACTCTATGGGCAAAAGCTACAGCTGTTGCATTTCACTCAGGGTAAAAGCTACAGCTGTTGCATTTCACTCAAGGTAAAAGCTACAGCTGTTGCATTTCACTCAGGGTAAAAGCTACATCTGTTGCATTTCACTCTGGGCAAAAGCTACAGCTGATGCATTTCACTCTGGGCAATGGACGTGAAACTTTGGGAGGAGGTAGGCAAGCGTTTTTTTTTTTTTTACTTTGAATGAGGCTTAGTACTTATTCTTGAACAGGATCGTTAACATATGGAATGACACACGAGTTAACGGCAGTTCAAAGCACAACGGTTTAAGGGAATACACCTGACAAATCCTTCGCCTCAAGTTGACCACAAACATCATTTGCGTGTCCACATCGAGAGAGTCTACAGTATTCTTATCTCTGAGTCACTGAGCTCATCTGTAGACCTTAACTGATAATGTCTATGTTTCTGTTCCTTTCTGTTTGACACACACACAGCCTCCATATAACCAAGTTCTCTGTTGCTCTCTTATATTTCTTATTAGTACGATGACACACATGCACATCCATTACGGACCATTTCTGACTTAATTATATTACTGCAACCTACGTCATTCATAACAATAATCAAACATCATCATATAAGTCAACTGACACTAAATTTACGAACCACAAGATGGTTAATAACGTAGTGAACGTGTTTGAGATTCTTTGTCTGTTTTATGGCACGTAGAAAACTGTTTGCATGCGTTCCCACCAACGAAAGCAACACAAGAGAATGTCACTGGAATGTCTTTCAAAGATGCCTCGAATATTGTGATGGAATGGGTAGGATTGTCTGATAACAATGACGAGACAAATTGATGAAAATAATAAAAAGAAAACTTGCAATGGACGACAGACAATACCCGAGTCAAACCAGGGAAGAAGAAAATGATGCGGTGGAAAAAAAAAAAGAACACGAGAAAGTGAGACAGAATATGGCAAGAAAGGACAAGAAAGGAGAGAGAGAGAGAGAGAGAGAGAGAGAGAGAGAGAGAGAGAGAGAGAGAGAGAGAGAGAGAGAGAGAGAGAGAGAGAGAGAGAGAGAGTATTGATCTAAGTGAGGCTACTTGCAATTTTGATGTTAAGCCAACAGTGAGGACAGTAAAGAGGAGGAGGAGGAGGAGGATGAGGAGGAGGTAAAGGATGAAGGTGAAAGAAAAAATAGAAGGAAAGACAGATGGAGGAAATATAGAAGGAGGAGTGATGGTCGGGGGCTGGGAACCTAGAGGGCAGTCAAGGCGAGACCATCACATTCGTCATTCACTCTTCACCTCCATCAATAAATATAGAGGAAAGCCTTTGACCCTGCCGCACCGTACCGCCACAACAATAACACATCAGGGAAACATCAACCTTTTGTACGAGCATCGCTTTTCGTCCGGCTGGCCTCCTACTATCCATTTGGTGCTCGTTCTCGCTGGTCTGCCACCCCAGCTAATCTCCTCGTTAACCATTCGCGTATTGCAATATGACCTGTAATCTCCATGCAGCTGATAAGGCCGACCTAGTGTGTGTGTCTGTGTGTGTGTGGAATCTTCCAATCGTATGTGCGCTACTTCTAGAGCCTTCCTCGCGCTCCCCTCTACCCCATGTTTACAAAGCCTGGGCTCCATTCCACTTGGGTAGATGAGAAGGGACAGAATCATTTAGGCTGAGAATCATTAGATTCACAAAGACTCGTATATTCACGAAGGCTCATTGACTCACAAGAGATTCGCGAACTGACGGGGGCTCACAAACTCTGAGGTGATTCACGGACTCATAGACACAATGATTGAGCTCACAAACTTCAGGAGATTCGTAGACTCACAAGCTCACAGAGGCTCATAATGCCCGACTGAATCTTTCTCGTGAATGTCAGGCTCCTCACCCGAACTCACGAAGAGGAACTCATGATAACTATCGTAACTCCCTCACAATGTCTCACATCAACTCACAAGGCCTCACAATCAAATCACTTGAAGCAGCTTCTTGAGAGTGACTCAAGGTAACCCAGTTATGTCGGCAAGAGGGAAGTTGAAGACCGCCTCCCTCTCTCTCTCTCTCTTGGCCGCCCTCCCACCACCCTGAGAGAGAGAGAGAGAGAGAGAGAGAGAGAGAGAGAGAGAGAGAGAGAGAGAGAGAGAGAGAGAGAGAGAGAGAGAGAGCACCAAAATAAGAATCCCCAGTGCCACATCTCGGGCACCAGAGCTGACCCATGTGGGCGGGAGGCCGATGCCCGACAGCCAGCAATAATAATAATAATAATAATGTGTTTGTGAATCCGGATTCCCCGGATTCCTCGTGCGTTTTAAGATTTTAATATCCCGTGGTCGATATCTATTTTCTTTCTTTTTGGTGGAGGGGAACCGTGGGATGAAACCTCTCTCTGGGCAGAGAATATTAATATTACTATCTTACTGATAACAAAAAAAAAAAGACTAAAACTATAAGAGAAAAGAAATCAAATCTACATAAATCTCTAAAGCTATTGGTAAATGAGAATCAAAAACATACAGACAATACTTTATCATCAGTGAAAAACTGATATGGAATAGATATGAAAGAATCATAAATGCGTTTAAAAATTGCCTCGATGGGCCTTTATATATATATATATATATATATATATATATATATATATATATATATATATATATATATATATATATATAATGTACAGGTATTTCACCTGATGCTATCTATTTGCCTTTCTCAGCTCTTCCCACACTAATCTATAAGTCTCTATGTTTCCTGGTCATGTCCACAACACACAGTCTTGAGAGGAGCCAGAGTCTGTGTGTTGAAGTTCGTATTCCTTTGCATAGTTACCAAAATTTACTTAAAATACAGGTGAATAATACAGCCGGAACTGTATTCATAAATTTCGTAATTATCAATATAGATTACCATTACTGTTAATCATATTATGAGGACAATGATATACAAAAAATTCGAGGCTATAATTATGACAGTCATTTACCCTCAATCATATTTGTTATATATATATATATATATATATATATATATATATATATATATATATATATATATATATATATATATATATATACACACACACACACACTATCGAGGAAGTATTTCCAAAGGCTCCTGCTGGCCAAGGACGCGACACTTCCAGTAGCAGGGAAGTGTGGACGCCTTCACAAATTCTTTGAAGACTGTACTGCCAATGATACAGCCTCGTCTTCCCTACACAACATGATTTTTTTTTCTCATCTTTTCCCCTGCGGCATTGAGCCAGAGGGAGAGGTGGATGGGGAGGAGCCATCTGTTTTACCATCCCGTTTAACCACTTATCTCAGGCCATACAATGGATCACCTCCTCATGGGCCATCATGTCTCCTGTTATCTAGCAATCCATGCATGACATAAAAGAGAGAAGAGTGAGGGGAGACTTGATCACAACCTCCAAGTGGGTAAAACCAAGCGGTGTGATGACGTGGACAGTGAACAGTTCCTCGAAGAATGGAGACAGATAAACCAGAGGCCAGAGCATGAAGTTAAGCGATAAATTCGTTGTAAAAGATGTATAGAAGTGCTGCCATAGTGGATGAATGGAATGAAAAATAAGGTATGAGAGACAGTGAATGTGGACAAATACGTAATTGCAAATAAGTAACTAAACACACACACACACACAGACACATTTCCCTCCTGGTCAACACATTACCCCGCCCCCTCCCTCCCCGCAGCCAATCACAGCACATCCCACAAGCTAAATCCACTTAATGTGAGCTCCTATTGGCCTGTCATATCCAATCCCGGGGACAAATCGGCCAATCAGCGCCCTCGAACCTTAGAATTTTTCACTTGAAAATCCCAGGATGAACTACTACTCTTTTTTTTTTTTTTTGGCAACAGGACGAACAAAGTATGGGGGGACTTTTGGTAGGGGGACATTTCTTTTTTTTTCTGACATTGAGCTTACCGAATTAGGACACAATAATTCAGTTTTCGAGATTTAAAGGAAAACAATTTGTTCCCGTTCCATGGTTGGCTGAGCGGAAACATAAAAACAGAAAGGGTCATTCTTTTTTCTTATTTTTTTTTTTTCCCTTTTTGAGCAACAAATCTTTTTCTTTTTAAATGTGATATTAGCTCAAGGGTCGTACCGTCGTGTTCAAGGTCGTACCGTCGTGTTCAAGGGTCGTACCGTCGTGCTCAAGGGTCGTACCGTCGTGCTCAAGGGTCGTACCGTCGTGCTCAAGGGTCGTACCGTCGTGCTCAAGGGTCGTGCCGTCGTGCTCAAGGGTCGTACCGTCGTGTTCAAGGGTCGTACCGTCGTGCTCAAGGGTCGTACCGTCGTGTTCAAGGGTCGTACCGTCGTGCTCAAGGGTCGTGCCGTCGTGCTCAAGGGTCGTGCCGTCGTGCTCAAGGGTCGTACCGTCGTGCTCAAGGGTCGTGCCGTCGTGCTCAAGGGTCGTACCGTCGTGCTCAAGGGTCGTGCCGTCGTGCTCAAGGGTCGTACCGTCGTGCTCAAGGGTCGTACCGTCGTGCTCAAGGGTCGTGCCGTCGTGCTCAAGGGTCGTGCCGTCGTGCTCAAGGGTCGTGCCGTCGTGCTCAAGGGTCGTACCGTCGTGTTCAAGGGTCGTACCGTCGTGTTCAAGGTCGTACCGTCGTGTTCAAGGGTCGTACCGTCGTGGTCAAGGGTCGTACCGTCGTGGTCAAGGGTCGTACCGTCGTGCTCAAGGGTCGTACCGTCGTGGTCAAGGGTCGTACCGTCGTGTTCAAGGGTCGTACCGTCGTGCTCAAGGGTCGTACCGTCGTGCTCAAGGGTCGTACCGTCGTGCTCAAGGGTCGTGCCGTCGTGCTCAAGGGTCGTACCGTCGTGTTCAAGGGTCGTACCGTCGTGCTCAAGGGTCGTACCGTCGTGTTCAAGGGTCGTACCGTCGTGTTCAAGGGTCGTACCGTCGTGTTCAAGGGTCGTACCGTCGTGTTCAAGGGTCGTACCGTCGTGTTCAAGGGTCGTACCGTCGTGTTCAAGGGTCGTACCGTCGTGCTCAAGGGTCGTGCCGTCGTGCTCAAGGGTCGTACCGTCGTGTTCAAGGGTCGTACCGTCGTGTTCAAGGTCGTACCGTCGTGTTCAAGGGTCGTACCGTCGTGTTCAAGGTCGTACCGTCGTGTTCAAGGTCGTACCGTCGTGTTCAAGGGTCGTACCGTCGTGTTCAAGGGTCGTACCGTCGTGTTCAAGGGTCGTACCGTCGTGTTCAAGGGTCGTACCGTCGTGTTCAAGGGTCGTACCGTCGTGCTCAAGGGTCGTACCGTCGTGTTCAAGGGTCGTACCGTCGTGTTCAAGGGTCGTACCGTCGTGTTCAAGGGTCGTACCGTCGTGTTCAAGGGTCGTACCGTCGTGTTCAAGGGTCGTACCGTCGTGTTCAAGGGTCGTACCGTCGTGCTCAAGGGTCGTGCCGTCGTGCTCAAGGGTCGTACCGTCGTGCTCAAGGGTCGTACCGTCGTGTTCAAGGGTCGTACCGTCGTGCTCAAGGGTCGTACCGTCGTGCTCAAGGGTCGTACCGTCGTGCTCAAGGGTCGTGCCGTCGTGCTCAAGGGTCGTACCGTCGTGTTCAAGGGTCGTACCGTCGTGCTCAAGGGTCGTACCGTCGTGCTCAAGGGTCGTACCGTCGTGCTCAAGGGTCGTACCGTCGTGTTCAAGGGTCGTACCGTCGTGCTCAAGGGTCGTACCGTCGTGTTCAAGGGTCGTACCGTCGTGTTCAAGGGTCGTACCGTCGTGGTCAAGGGTCGTACCGTCGTGGTCAAGGGTCGTACCGTCGTGTTCAAGGGTCGTACCGTCGTGCTCAAGGGTCGTACCGTCGTGTTCAAGGTCGTACCGTCGTGCTCAAGGGTCGTGCCGTCGTGCTCAAGGGTCGTACCGTCGTGTTCAAGGGTCGTACCGTCGTGTTCAAGGGTCGTACCGTCGTGTTCAAGGGTCGTACCGTCGTGCTCAAGGGTCGTACCGTCGTGGTCAAGGGTCGTACCGTCGTGCTCAAGGGTCGTACCGTCGTGCTCAAGGGTCGTACCGTCGTGTTCAAGGGTCGTACCGTCGTGCTCAAGGGTCGTGCCGTCGTGCTCAAGGGTCGTACCGTCGTGTTCAAGGGTCGTACCGTCGTGTTCAAGGGTCGTACCGTCGTGTTCAAGGTCGTACCGTCGTGCTCAAGGGTCGTGCCGTCGTGCTCAAGGGTCGTACCGTCGTGTTCAAGGGTCGTACCGTCGTGGTCAAGGGTCGTACCGTCGTGTTCAAGGTCGTACCGTCGTGCTCAAGGGTCGTGCCGTCGTGCTCAAGGGTCGTACCGTCGTGTTCAAGGGTCGTACCGTCGTGTTCAAGGGTCGTACCGTCGTGTTCAAGGGTCGTACCGTCGTGTTCAAGGGTCGTACCGTCGTGTTCAAGGGTCGTACCGTCGTGCTCAAGGGTCGTACCGTCGTGTTCAAGGGTCGTACCGTCGTGCTCAAGGGTCGTACCGTCGTGGTCAAGGGTCGTACCGTCGTGCTCAAGGGTCGTACCGTCGTGCTCAAGGGTCGTACCGTCGTGTTCAAGGGTCGTACCGTCGTGCTCAAGGGTCGTACCGTCGTGCTCAAGGGTCGTACCGTCGTGTTCAAGGGTCGTACCGTCGTGCTCAAGGGTCGTACCGTCGTGGTCAAGGGTCGTACCGTCGTGCTCAAGGGTCGTACCGTCGTGTTCAATGGTTGTACCGTCATGTTCAAGGGTCGTACCGTCGTGTTCAAGGTCGTACCGTCGTGTTCAAGGGTCGTACCGTCGTGTTCAAGGGTCGTACCGTCGTGCTCAAGGGTCGTGCCGTCCGTGCTCAAGGGTCGTACCGTCGTGCTCAAGGGTCGTGCCGTCGTGCTCAAGGGTCGTACCGTCGTGCTCAAGGGTCGTACCGTCGTGCTCAAGGGTCGTGCCGTCGTGCTCAAGGGTCGTACCGTCGTGTTCAAGGGTCGTACCGTCGTGCTCAAGGGTCGTACCGTCGTGCTCAAGGGTCGTACCGTCGTGTTCAAGGGTCGTACCGTCGTGCTCAAGGGTCGTACCGTCGTGCTCAAGGGTCGTACCGTCGTGCTCAAGGGTCGTACCGTCGTGTTCAAGGGTCGTACCGTCGTGCTCAAGGGTCGTACCGTCGTGCTCAAGGGTCGTACCGTCGTGCTCAAGGGTCGTGCCGTCGTGCTCAAGGGTCGTGCCGTCGTGCTCAAGGGTCGTACCGTCGTGTTCAAGGGTCGTACCGTCGTGCTCAAGGGTCGTACCGTCGTGTTCAAGGGTCGTACCGTCGTGCTCAAGGGTCGTACCGTCGTGCTCAAGGGTCGTACCGTCGTGCTCAAGGGTCGTACCGTCGTGTTCAAGGGTCGTACCGTCGTGCTCAAGGGTCGTGCCGTCGTGCTCAAGGGTCGTACCGTCGTGCTCAAGGGTCGTGCCGTCGTGCTCAAGGGTCGTACCGTCGTGCTCAAGGGTCGTGCCGTCGTGCTCAAGGGTCGTACCGTCGTGCTCAAGGGTCGTACCGTCGTGGTCAAGGGTCGTACCGTCGTGGTCAAGGGTCGTACCGTCGTGTTCAAGGGTCGTACCGTCGTGCTCAAGGGTCGTGCCGTCGTGCTCAAGGGTCGGGCCGTCGTGCTCAAGGGTCGTACCGTCGTGTTCAAGGGTCGTACCGTCGTGTTCAAGGGTCGTACCGTCGTGTTCAAGGGTCGTACCGTCGTGTTCAAGGGTCGTACCGTCGTGTTCAAGGGTCGTACCGTCGTGGTCAAGGGTCGTACCGTCGTGTTCAAGGGTCGTACCGTCGTGTTCAAGGGTCGTACCGTCGTGCTCAAGGGTCGTACCGTCGTGCTCAAGGGTCGTGCCGTCGTGCTCAAGGGTCGTACCGTCGTGTTCAAGGGTCGTACCGTCGTGTTCAAGGGTCGTACCGTCGTGGTCAAGGGCCGTACCGTCGTGGTCAAGGGTCGTACCGTCGTGCTCAAGGGTCGTACCGTCGTGTTCAAGGGTCGTACCGTCGTGTTCAAGGGTCGTACCGTCGTGCTCAAGGGTCGTACCGTCGTGCTCAAGGGTCGTACCGTCGTGTTCAAGGGTCGTACCGTCGTGCTCAAGGGTCGTACCGTCGTGTTCAAGGTCGTACCGTCGTGCTCAAGGGTCGTACCGTCGTGCTCAAGGGTCGTACCGTCGTGTTCAAGGGTCGTACCGTCGTGTTCAAGGGTCGTACCGTCGTGTTCAAGGGTCGTACCGTCGTGTTCAAGGGTCGTACCGTCGTGTTCAAGGGTCGTACCGTCGTGTTCAAGGGTCGTACCGTCGTGTTCAAGGGTCGTACCGTCGTGTTCAAGGGTCGTACCGTCGTGCTCAAGGGTCGTACCGTCGTGCTCAAGGGTCGTACCGTCGTGCTCAAGGGTCGTACCGTCGTGCTCAAGGGTCGTACCGTCGTGCTCAAGGGTCGTACCGTCGTGTTCAAGGGTCGTACCGTCGTGTTCAAGGGTCGTACCGTCGTGCTCAAGGGTCGTACCGTCGTGCTCAAGGGTCGTACCGTCGTGCTCAAGGGTCGTGCCGTCGTGCTCAAGGGTCGTACCGTCGTGCTCAAGGGTCGTACCGTCGTGCTCAAGGGTCGTACCGTCGTGCTCAAGGGTCGTACCGTCGTGTTCAAGGGTCGTACCGTCGTGCTCAAGGGTCGTGCCGTCGTGCTCAAGGGTCGTGCCGTCGTGCTCAAGGGTCGTACCGTCGTGTTCAAGGGTCGTACCGTCGTGCTCAAGGGTCGTACCGTCGTGCTCAAGGGTCGTACCGTCGTGCTCAAGGGTCGTACCGTCGTGCTCAAGGGTCGTACCGTCGTGCTCAAGGGTCGTACCGTCGTGCTCAAGGGTCGTACCGTCGTGCTCAAGGGTCGTACCGTCGTGCTCAAGGGTCGTACCGTCGTGCTCAAGGGTCGTACCGTCGTGCTCAAGGGTCGTGCCGTCGTGCTCAAGGGTCGTACCGTCGTGCTCAAGGGTCGTACCGTCGTGCTCAAGGGTCGTACCGTCGTGCTCAAGGGTCGTACCGTCGTGCTCAAGGGTCGTACCGTCGTGCTCAAGGGTCGTACCGTCGTGCTCAAGGGTCGTACCGTCGTGCTCAAGGGTCGTACCGTCGTGCTCAAGGGTCGTACCGTCGTGCTCAAGGGTCGTACCGTCGTGCTCAAGGGTCGTACCGTCGTGCTCAAGGGTCGTACCGTCGTGCTCAAGGGTCGTACCGTCGTGCTCAAGGGTCGTACCGTCGTGCTCAAGGGTCGTACCGTCGTGCTCAAGGGTCGTACCGTCGTGTTCAAGGGTCGTACCGTCGTGTTCAAGGGTCGTACCGTCGTGTTCAAGGGTCGTACCGTCGTGCTCAAGGGTCGTGCCGTCGTGCTCAAGGGTCGTGCCGTCGTGCTCAAGGGTCGTGCCGTCGTGCTCAAGGGTCGTACCGTCGTGCTCAAGGGTCGTACCGTCGTGGCCACGTAGGTTTCGAGTGTACACAGAAAGTCATCAAGATCTAAACCTTTTAATTATTTCAGTAATTACTCTCCCCAACTGACCCAATAACCAGCTGAAAACAAACAACGGAAACGACTCTGGCGACCTCTAATGACCTGATAAGCTAATGGCTTCTTAATCACCCCGACCCCCCCTCCTCCAGTACATGACCTTGTGTGAGGAGAATAGTGACCCATCTTGGGTCAAGAGGTCATTTCTTTTCATGTCTTTGTCCAGTTTTGAGACAGGAATTAAACAAGACTTAAATGACCCCCTTAACAACCATTACACCTTGATCTGTGTATAACTAATGGTTCCAAAAAAGAAAAAAAAAAAAGGGGGGGGGGGGGGTTGTTGTTGCTGGTGGTTTACAATGGCGGTGTTTCTTGGGTGATGAGAGGCGAGGGTGTGTGTGTGTGGGTGTGTGTGTGTGTGTGTGTGTGTTGTGTGTGTGTGTGTGTGTGTTTCTTCTCTATGTAGTGCTCCCGCCTCCAAAGAGCTGAAAGAGGTTACAGAACATCTACTTTATGTGAACCGCCCTCTCTCTTTCTCTCTCTCTCTCTCTCCCTCTCCTCTCTCTAACCTTACTTTAACCTCCTCCTCTTCCCATTACTCTCTCTCTCTCTCTCTCTCTCTCTCTCTCTCTCTCACACACACACACACACACACAAAATTGTAACCTTTTCTCCCTCATCCGCTCTCTCTCTCTCTCTCTCTCTCTCTCTCTCTCTCTCTCTCTCTCTCTCTCTCACACACACACACAAAATTGTAACCTCTTCTCCCTCATCCGTTCTCTCTCTCTCTCTCTCTCTCTCTCTCTCTCTCTCTCTCTCTCTCTCTCTCTCTCTCTCACACACACACACACACACACCTTCCAGGTCTGTGGCCTTTGTTCCCCTTTAGGGGGGCGGGGCGAGTGTGTGGGGGTAAAGTGGGGTACGGTGGGGGGGTAAAGTGGGGTTGGGGTTGGGGGGGTTTAGAGACTGTCTGCACCCGACGCACTGGAGATATATATTGTGAGAGAGAGAGAGAGAGAGAGAGAGAGAGAGAGAGAGAGAGAGAGAGAGAGAGAGAGAGAGAGAGAGAGAGAGAGAGAGAGAGAGAGAGAGAGAGAGAGAGAGAGAGAGAGAGAGAGACCATTTACATACAAACATATCTCGTAAATATAAGGGCGTTATATCGACGAGTTACTGACACATACACACACACACATCTCCTCTCTCGTTACCTATACCAATATATGTCCTGTATTACATCACTAACACTAACATACCTCCTGTATTATAACATCAGTCCTCCCAATGTATCCCCTGTATTATAACGTCACTCACACCAACATACCTCCTGTATTATAACATCACTCACACCAACATATACCTCCTGTATCATAACATCACTCACACCAACATACCTCCTGTATTATAACATCACTCACACCAACATATACCTCCTGTATCATAACATCACTCACACCAACATACCTCCTGTATTATAACATCACACACCTATATACCTCCTGTATTATAACATCACTCACACCAACATACCTCCTGTATTATAACATCGCTCACCTGCCACACCCTCACATACGTGTATAACACATGGCCAGCCGTGTCCAGGTACAGAGGCGTAACCCCATGTCCACAAAGACACGTCCCTATATATCCAGGTCTGTGTCCAGAGACCCCCCACCCGTTCAATACAATGCTAACCCACACACTTAGGTCGCTAAGTCAGTCACGAGGACTCGCACTTCCAGACCATCTGGACACCTTAGATAAATATAATCACCTGACGTCATTGATCATCACGAGGATCAATCACATCGAAACGAGTCTACCTCAAAATGGGATCAATTCGCAACGGTTTAATCACAAGGCATTACCGTTAGTCTCAGCACAAAATCTCAATTATTAACGGTACCGTTAATTCTGATCTGTTTTAAGGGGTTCAGTCCAGGGGACAACAGAGGTGAGCAGAGATCAGCGACCTCCGTTGCTCCTGCGATCAATTAGCGCTGATTAAGCATTAATCCGCGAAACACCAATCAGGGCGCATGAAATAATGACGTCACGCACTCACGGCACGACGATTGGTCGTTTGCAGCCATGAGGTCATCCACGGATATATATATATATATATATATATATATATATATATATATATATATATATATATATATTCTCTTCACTTATAATAAGGCCAGATAATAATATATAAAACTTAAAACAACCAACAGAAAAGATCTGTACCCTACTACGACTTTTGGAGCGGATTTCTTACGTCACACTACTAATCCGTGACGACACCACTTCGGCGGACCAATCAGGCAAACCACATTGTATGACGTCATTAATCTAGAGTCCGGATTGATCGATACGATGAAGTCATATCTACACGGATCAAAATGCAGCAAACAGACGGCCTGGTCGACCAATTAGGGAGGCCGAAATGCGTGATGTCATTACCTTAAAGGTTCTCTGATTGGTCAGTGAGATGATGACATAAGCCCACGGTTGACAACACACTCAAGACGCCCCCCCCTCCCCCTTTCCTAAAGAGAGAGAGAGAGAGAGAGAGAGAGAGAGAGAGAGAGAGAGAGAGAGAGAGAGAGAGAGAGTATTCGAAATTCGCCTTTACTGGCGTAATGCAATTGAACAGCTTACGAAAATGAACCCTGTGCTGAATACGGTACGATCCTTGAGCAGGACGGTACGACCCTTGAGCAGGACGGTACGACCCTTGAGAACGACTGTGCGAACCTTGAGTCGGATGGCGTGACCTCTGGTCGTACCCTTATTGGTCAGGTTAAACGCCAGGCCACCATACCTTAGGGGTCGTACCCACGTACTCAAGGGTCGCGGTCAAGGGTCGTACCTTCGTGCTCGAGGGTCATACCGTCGTGGTCAAGGGTCGTACCGTCGTGTTCAATGGCCGTACCGTCGTGGTCAAGGGCCGTACCGTCGTGGTCAAGGGCCGTACCGTCGTGGTCAAGGGCCGTATCGTCGTGGTCAAAGGGTCGTACCGTCGTGGTCAAAGGGTCGTCTCCCCCTCGTGCAGGAGGGTCGTACCCTCGTGCTCAAGAAGGTTAATGTGAGGGCGGGAGTCTGGGGGTTTAATTGATGCCTGGCGTGACCCGCCCCTCGCTAATCGTGGGGCGCTCTGCCCCACAGCACCTACAACCGCTCCCTGTCTTATGAAACACGTGTGCACGAGTTTATATATATATATATATATATATATATATATACGTATGCATATACATGTGTATGGGGTGGGTTGGGCCATTTCTTTCGTCTGTTTCCTTGCGCTACCTCGCAAACGCGGGAGACAGCGGCAAAAAAGAAAAAAAATATATGTATGTATGTATATATATATATATATATATATATATATATATATATATATATATATATATATATCCACATTCTCTCTCTCTCTCTCTCTCTCTCTCTCTCTCTCTCTCTCTCTCTCTCTCTCTCTCTCTCTATCTATCTATCTATCTATATCTGTCTATCTATCTATCTATCTGCATACGGGTACAAAGAGTACAGTAAATGTCACGCGCGTTTCGTGTGTAAAAACCCACCTTCACGAATACAGCAGCAGCTGTAACCACGAGGGCCTTGGTCATGTAACGGCCATTTGTATATAAACAATCTTGGTCATTATAAAACCATTATAAATATACCTGTATAAATCATAAACATTCTTCTACAACCCCTGTTTGTATACAAGCATTTGCCTAGAAATATGACAAAATTAATACAGTTGTACATACGACAATACATTAGTACATATGACAATACATAATCCCTCAACAATAGAAAACAAATTACATAAAGACTGACATGAAATACATCAATACAACACAAAAATAGAATGCATATGCATCGCAACACAAAATATTGAATACATAATACAACACAAGTATTGAATACATATACAGCACAACACGGCTCTGAAATACATCAATAATAGTACAAGTATAACACGACCATTACCAAGAATCATAACACAGGATAATAATTCTAAGAAAATGTGAAGACTAAATACCATCAACTGAGAAATGATTACAAACAGAAGTAACTGGCAACTCTCTCGAGATGCCAACGAGCATAATAATAATAATAATAATAATAATAATAATAATAATAATAGTAATACTACTACTACTACTACTAATAATAATAATAATAATAATAATAATAAAATACTACTACTAATAATAATAATAATAGTAATGAGCATAAAGAAGAATGGATTAATTTGATTAAGACATCAGAATAAAACGATACTTGCTGTTACTTGCTACGTCAAGACGCCCTTACGAATGATCTCACACTCACTATCTTTCAATATACATATATATATATATATATATATATATATATATATATATATATATATATATATGCAAGTAAAATAGGGTAGAAAATGAGTTTCAAGTTCAACTTTGGGTTAAACAAAATAAAAAAATGAACCAAGTCAGGCCTCTATAGTTTGAATTATAATGACGATGTAACGCGATTGTCGCTCCTTCTGCCACGTACTCCACATTCAATTTTTTTTTTTATATCATTACATAATATCATATGATTTGCAAAATGGTCAAAAGCATACAATACAAAAACTGAACCTTATCAACAAAGATCGTACCTTATAGATAAAGGACGCTAGACCCAATCTAAAGGATATTGTATCTTATCGTGAGAGAAAAATAGTATTAAATCCCATTAATGAAAAAGAAAAACAGTTTAAAATCTAATCAACAAAGATCCAAGATGTTATAACTTCTCCATAATTGTAAATACACGAGCTATGCTTATCAGTGTCAAATTATGTGCTATACTCATATATATAAGCATATTTAAAAGATGCTCTACCTTATTACTAACGACATTAAGGTATAGATAAAGACCTGCCACTCGAATAATCTATGCATAATTCATAAACCTACAAAAAAAAAAGAAAAAATGAAAAAATAAATCTGTTTTCATTGCAATTTCGCCTCAAATTTCCGGTCCATGTCTTTTGCACACGCGCGCAAAGCCGCTCCGGGCCGGAGCAACTGTCAGACCCGCGGCGGAAACATCGTCTTTATCCCCGGGTAACCGAGGGCTCATATCCACCTGCTTTTCACCACCCGGAAAATTTGCGCTGAGTCGTCTCCGAAGTTGTCAAGACATGATGAACTCAATTAGAAATATGCAATCGCAAACTCCTTCTCTGGATATCGTCTTTGGGCGAACATAATTTCGAACTGGACATAAAAAAAAAAAAAAGGTTGTGAGGGAGCTTAGAGAAGATAAGAGAAGAGCCGGATCAGCCCTAATGGAGGGAGACTCGTATCCGGGCGTAGTAGTCAGTGATCTGGAAATCTGAATGCATCCACCAACAGACAACATCGAAATCAGAGATACATGGATAGTGTTGGAAAGTGGCCGTTTAGAGCAAATGCAGATGCTAACAAGCAGAGCGATCTACAAATGCGTTTGCTGGCATGGAAAAATAAAAAAGGGGCGCGGAATAGCCCACTAAGACTACTTTGGAGTTAGACAAACGCGGTCAACAAATGGAATCAAAATGGTGTTAGATGGCAAATACATGCATCGACGGACATGTACGACCCGTTGATTCATTGCTCACGATGATACGACCCTTGAACACAACGGTACGACCCTTGGGCATGACGGTACGACCCTTGGGCATGATGACCTGGTCTCTGACCGAGGTCAGGTTACATACTAAGCCATCCTACTCTACGTTCGTACCGTTGTGTTTTCGAGGGTCGTACCCTCGTACTGAAGGGTCGTACCGTCGTTCTCAAGGGCCGTACCGTCGTGCTCGAGGGCCGTACCGTCGTGCTCGAGGGTTTAACACGGATATGCTGATCAAGCCACTACACTTGCATTCCTTTGTAACCTAAAAACAATGACAAGCATATGCACACGTACAACCACAAACATCTACGATAAAACAACTGAGAACACTACACGAAAGCAAGCAAATCCAGAGGTTTATATATATATATATATATATATATATATATATATATATATATATATATATATATATATATATATGCCACAAAATCATAATATACACAGCTGGAAACACATAGTAAACATCACAAGAGGTGTAGGCAATGCAATGGGGCGTGTGTACCAATGTGCCTGTGCACAATGCAGGGAAGTGGGAGGGAGAGAGGGACGGAAGGAGGGAGGGAGGGTGGTTTGTTGAGCACACTAGGGAGGGAGGGGGTGGGGGGGGAGGGTGGTAGGGTTAGGGTGCGTGCTAAGAGCTGCGGGCCACTGACCTTCACAAAGACCTTGCGCTATAGAGTATGGACCATAGTTTATCGTGTCTTGAGTTTCTGTAATAAGAGGACACAGGCCGGTTAGACGCGCTGGACAGGCTGCCGTAGGCGAGCGAGGGCCCAGAGAGAGAGAGAGAGAGAGAGAGAGAGAGAGAGAGAGAGAGAGAGAGAGAGAGAGAGAGAGAGAGAGAGAGAGAGGTTACATTTCAAAAGCCAATCCTAAAGTCAGGCTCATACAGAGATATTATAGCTTTATAACTACAGTTAGATCAATAGTTAGGCCTATGAATATAGCAAACACCAGAAAGCGTTAAAGAGTTTCTGACATGGAATTAGAAATATCAGCACAATGTCCTACCTTAGCTTTAATCAACAAAACGGAAAGCATAGATATAATAACATTAAAGAATATATGATAAAGTTAAACTAAGTACAAGATGTTTACGTGAATAAGAAAAAGTTAAATAAATGTATTGGTTATAAATGATAATAGAAAAATATGTGGTTCACTCGTATGATATTGTATAACTGTAAACACAATAATAAAAATACAACTAAAAAAAACCCACAATAAATGAATTAATCATAGGCAGAGTAAATGTAAGATAAAGCATAATTATAAAAACCACTATTATGGAATGATATTACATAATACCTACATAAAAATATGTACAAATCAATAAAACAACAATTATATACAACATTAAAAAAATTCTGGTTTTCAACTCTAATTAAGGACACGAGAGAGGAACCATCATTTAGTAAGTTACACTCTGTGGTGATCACACGAAGACTAAACAAATTCATTACACTGCCAAACAAAATCTTATTGGTTAGAAATCCTATTGAGATAAGTGATTAAAGTTAAATAAACAAAGCTCAATTAGTCATCCATTTATATATATTCCCGCAAAGGCCCAGTCCTCTGTTCTTAACGCTAACTCGCTGTCGCGGGAAATGGCGAATAGTATGAAAGAAAGAAAAGACATGTATATATATATATATATATATATATATATATATATATATATATATATATATATATATATATATATGTGTGATTGGGCGTTCGATGTTACAAAAAAAAAAATGATGGCATCAAAGAAGTCCATCATTTCCCTGCTACTGGAAAGGAGCGCAGCCTTGGGCTACAGGATCCTCAGGGGAGCAGGCCCTGGATAAAAAAAAAAGAAAAAAACCAAGAACCCTTCCACATAAACTCGTCCTGCGACAATTATAAACAGACCGTATTGCCACAACTCTCTCTCTCTCTCTCTCTCTCTCTCTCTCTCTCTCTCTCTCTCTCTCTCTCTCTCTCTCTCTCTCTCTCTCATACTCCAGTCCAGTAGAAAAGAAAAAAAACCCGGTTTCCTTTAGCCATGAATACCGTACTACATTAAGGCCATTGTGTATGGATACACAGAGGTCAAATCCTGGGCTACTCAACAGGTCAGATCAGGTCAAGCTCCTTCGTCTGTGGCACGATAGGTTAATACAAATTGCGGCTCTTTGGTTTAGGTCATGACGAATCATGTTTGTACCACCAGTCTCTCATGGGGAGAAAGATAACAATACACTTACGACGGATGGGGAGGAAGGAAACACTTTTCCCCCCTCCCTTTGGAGAGAGAGAGAGAGAGAGAGAGAGAGAGAGAGAGAGAGAGAGAGAGAGAGAGAGAGAGAGAGAGAGCAGCAGCAGCAGCAGCGACGTGTGGCGTGATAGCACACGAGCAAGAGATAAGGAGGAAGATAACGAGCAAGATGACATGATAGCAGACGCCCCAAAGTGATTCTTGATGGATGTGTATTACCTGCTCCTCCCACCACCCGACCCCCAACGAGAAAAGTCAGAAATAGACACACACGCACACACACACACACACACGCACACACACACACACACACACGTACACACATTCAGGTGAGACGAGCACAAGATATGCGTACAGAAATACACATACGCACGTATAAACAGAACACACACTCTTCGTAACTCTCATTCACAAAGGCAGACGAGCACACACATACATACAGGCAAACTGATGCACCAACACACATAAGCACACATGGCTATAAGCAGACACAGAAACATACAAAAAATGACAAAAATAATAATTTACCATAGCTTATAGAGGCGCTTATCAGTCTTATCTACACGTGCCCTAAGAACCCTTTCTCCTTGCGTCGCTCCAGGCCCCTCTACCCTGGAGGTCCGGCAGTTTCCAGTGTGCGCTACGTTAAGTAGCGAGGAAAGCATGGAACTCCTGGGGAGTGAGACGTTCTTCAACGGGGCTGTATTCCTAGTGATACAGCCACGTTCTGTAACTAACATATTCCGGGTGGAGTCCGGTAACACCTAAAGATATGTGGTAACACCTACCTATATATATATATATATATATATATATATATATACAAAGAGCATTAATTGACACTTTGGGAAGGTTTGTATGACTGGCCCAAACTTTGTTTAACTTCGCCGGGTCATTAAGAGACATTAACTGTTTACATCACCTCGTCAGCTCACACTGTTTACAGACGGCCTGTTGCTACGGTAACACATCTCTGCTGTGGTGGCAACAGAAGCTACCATTTGCATGGCTTTGCCGGCAAAGAACCGTCTACTACTTTTCTATCACTTTACCGGTGCTTGGAAACACACATACACACACACAAAAACACACACAAAAAAAATAAAAACTGCGGATTCTTTCTAAACAGCAATACATTATTTTCTGAGAATGGCTTCCACATTACTAACCAGCCGAAGTTTCCAGGACAGAGACAAAATTGTTTCCAGGACATTACGGCAACACAAGACTCTCAAACTATTTCTCTGACTTTCATGCAACATCCGTAGAGGTATGATATTTCTACAACCTGCATGGGACAGTTTGAAAGGTTTTTGCCGCAATGCAAGTACTTAATATTCCCCCTGCTTTCCCTACAGCATTAGTATAACATAGAGTTTATTTGACGTAACCGAAACACAAGCTGACTTTAAGTCGTCCACACAGACACCATCACATCAAACTGTGTGAAAGAATTTGCCGCTGGAACACCGATGTTTATATAACCAAGTGGGCCGGACAGATCGCACAGTTCGCGCAACTTCGCCGCTACATAAATGTACCGCGTTCGAGTCATACCTGCATTGCTAAGATATTTACAATATAACTTTGTAAAGTTGATTTTTTTTTTTTTAACTCTTCCTTTCCTTGCCAAAATACCTAGAATCTAACCCCGGGTAATGACTACCAATTCACCCCTTCCCTTGCTGGGAATAGTTAAGAGTCTAACTTTGTGAACTTAAACTTCTAACTCCCGACTTTCGTGCTGGAATAACTAGACTATACCACGGTCACCTTGACTTCTAACTCTCGCTCTGTCTTGCTAGACGACTTAGATCCTAACCTCACACGACTCCTAACTTCCCTCCCTCCCCTTCCCTAACTTTGCCTACGAGATTCAGTCAGGACCAGACACGCTGCTGAGCCCTCCATGTCTTCTAACTTAACAGGGAAGTCTCTCTAACTCGTTTCTAGCTAACGTCAGCCGCGGCCTCAAGGGCTGTCAGCGCCCTGGGAGAGGGAGAGGGAGAGGGGTGAGAGGGGAATGGGAGGGAGGGGAGGAAGAGAGAGGTGGGAGAGAGAGAGAGAGAGGGGGGCACGAGCATGTGTCGACTCACACAGCTGAGGTTTATTTTGGGTGTGCGCATCGCTGACGACTCTCAAGAGCAGCTTCAAGTATATCGACTTTGAGGGGCACAGTTCGGCGTGACACGACGGGCCCTGCCTGGGGCGTACCGAGGGAGAGAGAGAGAGAGAGAGAGAGAGAGAGAGAGAGAGAGAGAGAGAGAGAGAGAGAGAGAGAGAGAGAGAGAATATTCAAGTCAAAATCTACTGAAGTCACTTGTCGTTGATCTAGGCCACTGAGGATGAAAAACGAAATATATATATATATATATATATATATATATATATATATATATATATATATATATATATATATATATATATATATTCCACGGTTTCCTTCCTACTCTCGGCCCCAAACAACACCATGTCTCTGACATCCAGGTCAAAAAAACACACCAACCGCAAAAGCCATTCTCTTTCACAGTGTTTCAGTCCACCTTATTGTTTTACTAATAAGTTCGAGTCACAATTAACCTCCTCTCTCTCTCTCTCTCTCTCTCTCTCTCTCTCTCTCTCTCTCTCTCTCTCTCTCTCTCTCTCTCTCTCTCAGCATCTAGGCCCCCTGTTGTAGCCCCTGGAAGACTGAGGAAATAACAGATTTAATTGGCTGGCTGGTTTGGTCGTTTGGGTTCTAAGCCTATCAACTGCCAGGTTCATTAAGCCACAACACCCACCCACCGAAAGATCTTGAACAACTTCTTCAGGTGTGGAAGATAATTCTTAAAACAACGCACACACTCTCACTATACATGTGGCCCTTCAAGATTTAACCACACGTAAAAGAAATACTTATGGGAAATTTTGACCTACGTGGCAATCCACAGGATCATGGAACACACACACACACACACACACACACACACACACACACACACACACACACATATATATTTCTTTTCTTCCATACTATTCGCCATTTCCCGCGTTAGCGAGGTAGCGTTAAGAAAGGAGGACTGGGCCTTTGAGAGAATATCCTCACCTGGCCCCCTTCTCTGTTCCTTCTTTTGGAAAATTAAAAATAAAACGAGAGGGCAGGATTTCCATCCCACGCTCCCTCCCCTTGTAGTCGCCTTCTACGACACGCAGGGAATACGTGGGAAGTATTCTTTCTCCGATATCCCCAGATATAGATATATATATATATATATATATATATATATATATATATATATATATATATATATATATTTGAAAAGAGAATTTCTCAAGACATGAAGAAAAACCCTATGGAATTCTACATATACGAGTGTGGGGAGCACAAAAGAAAAATTTTGTCCCATTATCTTACAAAAAAGGAACCTCCAAAAACGACAATAAAGAAATCGCCTCCTTATCAAGCAAATATTTTGTTTCACTGTTCGCTATCGAGATATGTAATTTTTTTTTTTTCACAATTACAACACAAAGTGTAAAGATTTTTTTTTTTCCCCGAGCATATGACACGAAACATTGGACTTGCCCTACATTCAGAGCTACGCATCGATTAACCACTGGGACAAATTCATGTCAACCAACTGGTACTGAAGACGTGTCCCCTCAAATATAAACCCAACCCATCGTATATCGAACTACTACAATATCCAACCAATACAATATCCAACCTATCGTTACTAGAGGGAGAAGGAGGGGGTTGGATCAATAATCGCAGAATGACTTGAAAACACAGAAATTTATCCTCAATGTGCAAGAAACAAATAATATAGCTAACACACCTCGACAGACGAACCTTCCAGCTCCAGTAAGGGACCGTCGTGAAATGTTCGACTCAGTAATCAGGGATTAATCGAAAATGTCGAGCAGGTAGAATGATCACTCTAACTCACCATGGACTACGTCGTAATGGCTCGTGTTTACCGATTTTTCTATAGCGCTCGTCACACACATATGGGATTCGAAGTATTCAATGATGTCATACACCTAGGCTTCCAACAAGCTTGCCAATATAGTACAGCGGAGGGGAATGTTAGGCAAAACAAAATCACATGACATATACAATCGAGTGTCCGAGTGGATTACGGACTGGGAGCAAAGTGTGGTGTTCACTGGGGAAGCATCACACTGGCTGAGCGTGACGAGTGGGGTACCATAAGGTGTAGTCCTGGGACCTACTATTTTCATCAGCTTTTTATATACGATCGGAAGACTATCCTTCCTCCATCTACAGAGGTGGTGGGTAGACTATCCTGCCTCCATCTACAGAGGTGGTGGATAGACTATTCTGGCTCCATCTACAGAGGTGGTGGGTAGACTATCCTGCCTCCATCTACAGAGGTGGTGGGTAGACTATCCTGCCTCCATCTACAGAGGTGGTGGGTAGACTATCCTTCCTCCATCTACAGAGGTGGTGGGTAGACTATCCTGCCTCCATCTACAGAGGTGGTGGGTAGACTATCCTTCCTCCATCTACAGAGGTGGTGGGTAGACTATTCTGCCTCCATCTACAGAGGTGGTGGGTAGACTATCCTTCCTCCATCTACAGAGGTGGTGAGTAGACTATCCTGCCTCCATCTACAGAGGTGGTGGGCAGACTATCCTGCCTCCATCTACAGAGGTGGTGGGTAGACTATCCTGCCTCCATCTACAGAGGTGGTGAGTAGACTATCCTGCCTCCATCTACAGAGGTGGTGGGCAGACTATTCCTGCCTCCATCTACAGAGGTGGTGGGTAGACATATCCTGCCTCCATCTACAGAGGTGGACACACTATCCTATCTCCATCTTATCCAGATCAAGAATGCCACACAACCATCGCTCTCCCTCATCAGCCTAACCACGTTCGTGGACCACCCCATCAGTCCCGTCCCCACACCTACCGTACTCCAACAACAACCACCACCGCGACGTATCATCACCATCATCATCATCCCCTACTCCTCCTCCTCCTGCACCACCAATAACAACAACAGGGTCGGGTCGGGTCGGGTCGGGTCGGGTCGGGTTGGGCTGCTGGCCAGGAGCAGCCAAGACATCTTGTTTACAGCGCCCGCGTGAGCCCCGGGGCACGCTCTCCAGCCCCTCACACCCAGCCATGCTAGATGGAGATGTCGTGGCAAATTAAATTACCCCTCTATACGGCCGGGGGACAACAGGATCACGAGGGAACGTATGGCAAGGAGGAGGAGGAGGAGGAGGAGGAGGGGAAGGCCCTTTTTATCAAGGCTCCGTGTAGGGCAGCACAGTTTCGAAATTGGGTTTAAGTAATTCTTAAAATCATATTTTTATTTTCTCTCAAGTCAGGCTAGGGCATGGGAGGAGAGCTGAAAATACGGCTTAAGTAGAGATCTAACAAGATTACCACTCTCTCTCTCTCTCTCTCTCTCTCTCTCTCTCTCTCTCTCTCTCTCTCTCTCTCTCTCTCTCTCTCTGAGGGGATCAGGGAACGGATTCTTTTACACACACACACACAAGACACATTCCTGAAGTTAACAGCTTGATCGTTCAGTTGCTTGAACAACCAACGCCATCGAAGAGGTAAATGCCCTGAAAAAATGTACATCACGAAAGAGTCAATATATATTGGCCTCATGTAAACCACATTCTGAGCAGCCATATGTGTGTGTGTGTGTGTGTGTGTGTGTGTGTGTGTGTGTGTGTGTGTGTGTGTGTGTGTGTGTGTGTGTGTGTGTGTGAAGCGTCATCTCAAGTATCAGTATCTACTGTTATCTAATAGCCATCTTTTACTAATTATCATTATCATATCATCATTATTATCATGACTATTATCATCATTATTACAATTATCATTCGACGCATTTTTGCTCCACACTCCAACGTCCGACCAATTTGTCTTCAGCCACGCGTGCCATGTGTGTGTGTGTGTGTGTGTGTGTGTGTGTGTGTGTGTGTGTGTGTGTCACTGAACGTGGTGACTGTGTAAACAGCTGTGACCACGCAAATACTAAAAGTATATTTCAGGTTGCACTTACACTGGCACTGAAAACGGGAGCCCACTGGGTGTGAAACAGTCAGTATTAGGCTACCATGCTGTCAGTTACTTTAACGAGGCCTCGGGTAATTACGAGTTGCTGTCGTCTATTCGGCTATCGTAAATGATTAGTGTTAGTGTGATCATAAAAGTCTTCTTGAGAAAAATCAAATTAGATTCGTTTCATTTCAGTTTTCCTCGGGTATATTTTGAGAGGTTTTGTATTTCCTTATACCTGGTCGTGTTTTGAGAAAGGCCTGAGTCACGCAGCATTCACCAGAAATTACAAATACATTTAAGAGAGCAAATACTGCTAACAACAGCCTTTTCAAAGATTTGGGCACAAAATTCTAAGCAAAATCTATCAATATCAAAAACCACAGGTTAAAAAGTTGGTGTGGTTTAGGGGCATCATCAAGTACAGAATCCACTTACGTATTTAGATAATATTTATATTTAGATCAACACGTTCGCACATCGTTCTCACACACTGGCTGTACAGAGAGCAACCAATAAAGGTGACAGTATAGAGAGAAGATGGGAAGTTGGTAATAGTCATCAGTGTGAAAAGGAGACAAGAGTGAGTATCTTGAAGCCCCGCTGAATGTATTGGGTGATGACGAAGACACATAAGATGTGTCTGGGGACGGGGTGACGTGTGGAGTCAGTCAAGGCGAACGGTACGGTGAAAGGAGAGGAAGAGGTGAAAGTTTAGCGCAAGATGAAAAGTGGCAAGGTGTCAGGAGCGGATGGGATTGCAAGCGAGAACCTCACGGAGGGGTGATGGTGACTTCCTTTGGTTAACCACGCTGTTACGCCTATTTATGGTCCAAGTTGAATTGCCTGACAACCGTCGGAGTGCACGTACGGTGCAATCTTGTGAAGGCAAAGGAAACAAAAACTAACATTCGAATTACAGAAAGTGGTGAGAGAGAGGAGGGTGTATACTGCATAAGGATGTGATAAGCTGAGGTCGAGGAGAATGTGTGGACCAGGGGTTTCGCTTTGAGGAATGTTTGTGAGATGTACTTTTGAGAAGGAAACTAACTCACATGAAGCAACCGTACCTGCTTAATGGAAGGTGTCTCAAACATATGGAGTAAACACAAAGCTATTAAATGCATTGAGGTGTATTTTGACTGGAACAAAACGGTATGTGGCGTGATCAGGATGGGAGGAGAGAGAGAGAGAGAGAGAGAGAGAGAGAGAGAGAGAGAGAGAGAGAGCGGTTCTAACTGCTGGTGTGTGTGTGCGTCAGCGGCGTGTCACGTCACCATGGCAGTTTGATCTTTTCATGGAGTGGATGATGAGGATGGTTAATGTGAGGGGTCTTGGAGCGAAGGACGGGTTTACGGTAAGCTAGGAGTTGAGCCACTTGTTTGCAGATGATACCGGTCTTTTGAGAGATGCCTATAGAAACACACCAGAAACTGTTGACAGCCTGGGGAGAGTGTGTGTGGAAGAAGGGAGTTGAAAGTGAATATGAACAAAAGCAGAGTAATGAGGTACAGCCGGAGACGCTAGACAGTGCGATCTGGGCGTTAATACATGGAGGACTTGGAGGTAGGGGAGTGCCTAGGGTACCTGGGAGTGGACGTGAGAGCGGATGGAACCCAAGTGGGGCGGAGGGAGACACAGGAGT
The DNA here is from genome assembly GCF_036320965.1 of Panulirus ornatus. Classification (NCBI taxonomy): domain Eukaryota; kingdom Metazoa; phylum Arthropoda; class Malacostraca; order Decapoda; family Palinuridae; genus Panulirus; species Panulirus ornatus. The sequence goes on from NC_092282.1 coordinate 9,304,010, forward strand.
GCGAGAGGGAGTTATGGTTTTGAGTGCATACAGGAGTCAGTCGAAAGAAGGATACAGTTTGTCTGCTGGTATAGAACTCCCGACGATATTGTGTGGACAATGTTCTGGGCAATGACTGCAAAGGAAATGAGGAAAGTGGACGTGTTGGAAATGAAATGCCTGAGGACTATTTGTGGTGTGAAACTAGTTGATCTTGTAATAAGTGACACTGTCACAAAATATCAAGCGGTCGTGAGCGCAGTTTGCCAGAGATGGTCGGCCAGGGTGTGCTAACATGATTCGGACATTTGGAGAGGATGACTGAAGAGGGATTCAGTGAGAGGATCTGTGGGCTAAGGTGGACGAAGCAAAGGGGAAGAGGACACAGAGAAGGATGGAATAAAGTTGGCTTTAGGCATGTCACTGAGCCTGGACATTCAGGAGGGTGAGAGGCATGCTCGGAATAGAATGAATCTGATCGACACGGTATACGGGGGGACCATGTGATGTCACTGGACTGAACTAAGGCATATGAAGCGGTCGAGTCGTGGGGTAGTTTGTGGAGCTTGGCTATAGATGGCAGGCTCTGGTTTCCATACACAGTTTTTTTTTTCAATGATATTCGTAAACGTACGAACGTCCGTATTCGCCATGAGTTCGTGGGTACGTATGATCATAGAATTTCCTTGAACACGTGAAAAGGGTGTTCAAACATTTTTCGACTGGCGGCCATAACTCGAAGACCTTAATGATGACCCTAGCATATGATACTACAAACTACTCATTGAAGGTTTTACAGTTAAACCATCTGGGTTTTATTCATCAAGTTTACTGTACTGCTAAACGAACGCTTGAGGGGAAAAAAAATACATCATGTAATTGTCAGTCAATGTAATCTACCTCTCTGCTCCTCCCACCAGCGCCCCTCCTTACCCCTTCGTCAGAGCCAACAGTGCTACGTGCCAGCAGTGCCAACAGTTCCAGCAGAGCCAGCAGTGCCAAGAGAGCTAGATAGATGATTCTATATCCGGCGCCGGGAAAACGCTGAGGGAATCTAAGAGGACGATTTATCCAAGACAATAACACACGACCTTCCCTGGGACAACCACCCCTCCTCTCTTAACACGACGGCACGACCACTCACCACGCTGAAGGGGTCGTGCCTTCGTGCCCTTGGGTCGTACCGTCGTGCCCAGGTGGGGGGGCGGGGGGTCGTGCTTAAACGGGGGTGAAGAACATGATCGCACGTGGCGACATCTGGCACCCGCGTCGAGACTGCCGGGTCCCTGGCGCCGTGTCTCTTGGAGGACTATATCGTCCGTGGAATTATGACCTTTAAACCATAAATTCATAAATACGATTCCAGCTCGGCCAGCTATACAGCTCCTCCGAAGCATCTACTACAACCCGCCGACTCTCTCCACTCTGACCCTTCGGTGTATCGTCACTAAGTGTCATTTCAGCTGCCGTGTCCTCGGCGTGTAATCTCTGAGGTAAACATGCTACTTGGGAACTTCTGTTAGGCTACATTAAGGCTTGTTTTTCGGCTTATAATATCATAGTTCCTTTCTAAGTGAAAAAAAAGGAATTATGACCCTCTTGTACTCTTATAATAAAGGTTGTTATTGGCTACGACGATAGGGGTTGTGGACTGTTCTCCTTACATGTAACGTGAAATTATGACCTTTGTTACACTACCATAAGGGCTGTTTCTACTTGATATACCAGGGTTTGTTTTTCTAGCCCCCCTTTTTCTAAACTGTATCAAGGAACTCTGATCCCTATGTTACCGGTCAGTAAGGATTCTTTCTGGTTGCAAAAGTCGTATTTTTCTACCCCCTCCTGGAGATAAAACACGGGACTGTGACAACTCTTTTATCTATACGTAAAGATCACTTTTCGCTGCGATAATCGGGTTGTTTAGCCCTTCCTGCGGCAAGAACACGGAAATATGACACCTTCGCCGCTAACAAATAAGGATCATTGTTTCGTTTATTCTTTTTTGGCTCGGTGCTGCAGTGGGCGTCGTGACGCGCCGGGGAGGAAGGCAGGCAGGCCGAGAGGGGAGGAGGGGGACCTTAACCAGCCCGGCAGACTAATTTAAGGCGGGAATATTATGTGTTAACTCAGCGGCGACGGAAGGCGACCGGACTACGGTGGTGAGGAGTGGGTGGCGCCACGACCGGCTCTGCTCTACGAGAGAGAGAGAGAGAGAGAGAGAGAGAGAGAGAGGGGGGGGGGGGGTTACGTTACGGACGAACCGCTACAGGCTACATTTAGCATATTCATAATCACCACCATACATATTTCATGAGAGAGAGAGAGAGAGAGAGAGAGAGAGAGAGAGAGAGAGAGAGAGAGAGAGAGAGACCCTTCCCCACGCCCCCCCCCCAACCCTAAACATTAAGTCACGTAACACACGCGCTCAAATCGTGTGTGCTAATAGGCTACATACGTGAGTATACTTTCCAAACCCACATCCTCTGGCGAGAATATCAATTTTGGGAGCATGACGGTCTCGCCCTCATTAAACCCCAAAGCCCTGATCTCCCTCACTCCCAGCCCTGATCTCCCTCACGCCCAGCCCTGATCTCCCTCACGCCCAGCCCTCACGGCCAAAAGAAGGATCAGTGAACGTGAAGCTGATATGTCATTACAGGATCTCGAATACGCTTCTTGTCCACGTAGACAGTCATGGTCACTTACAAAGGTGGCGAGACGAAGCAAAATCCAAACGACTGAACAACGCCGTTGAGGAAAGCCTTGGAAGCGGCCCACATATGCATAGAGAAAAGCGTCCAATCGCCGAGAGGGCCTGTCTCCGGCCGAGGCTGTGTTATGATCAGTCAACGAAACAAGGAAACAGTCTCGTCAAAGACCTCCACTTGCTTCAAGGGAGTAGTCCATTCCGTCGCTTGCTACGTAATGCAGCGCAGCCTTGACCTGCAGGAACCCCTACGTTTGTACTATTTTCATCATTTTTCCTATGAAATCCGAAGTGCAATACAAGAAATCTTGATAGAAAAAAAAAACAAACAAACCAGCGTACAGAAAACGGAAGGACAAATACAAAATATGCCTAACTAAAGCATATCAGATTAACCTTATCGACATTAAAATCATTATCTATACTTTGCTCATATACAATTTTCTATGCTACTACCATACGTCAGGAACATACCAAAATAGTGGCACCAACATCACCTCATCGACCCCAAAGTCATTTCGTACCTGTGAACAAAGAGAGAAAAATACATTAGCACATCAGAGATATGACGTGTCGCTATTCTAATTAACCGTTAATCTAACGTTATACAAAATATCAACATACTTGATCTAAGAAATATTCCTATAATATCATACATTCTTTTATAACTTCTTGAAATATATGATCATATATTTACTTCGTCCGTGACTAGGATATATATATATATATATATATATATATATATATATATATATATATATATATATATATATATATTATCCCTGGGGATAGGGGAAAAAGAATACTTCCCACGTATTCCCTGCGTGTCGTAGAAGGCGACTAAAAGGGAAGGGAGCGGGGGGCTGGAAATCTTCCCCTCTCTTTTTTTTAATTTTCCAAAAGCAGGAACAGAGATGGGGCCAGGTGAGGATATTCCCTCAAAGGTCCAGTCCTCTGTTCTTAACGCTACCTTGCTAACGCGGGAAATGGCGAATAGTTTGAAAGAAAAAGAAAAAAAAAAAAAAAATATATATATATATATATATATATATATATATATATATATATATATATATATATATATATATATATATATATCATGATTCACGGGCCATCGTGTATGCCATAACAACGTGTACAATCGTCTTGAATGAGGTGTTCAAGTCATGTTCGACTTGTGGTTATAAAATTGACGTTGACAAGACTTAATGACCCAGGCGGGTGTTATGAGTGGATCACTCCACGCCCCACACACTCCACATCTGCCAACCCTCGCGTCGGGCACATTCCACCTCTGCTTAACAGAGGTGGAATGTGCCCGACTGTACACTCCTTTAACCCTTTTACCGCTTCTCACTCTGCTCCCATCTGTTCCTCTTGTTATTCTCACACCATTCACCTTCCACAACTCCTCACGTATCATGTACTTTGTACCTCGTTGTCAGCATGTAACAGTAACCATCGATGAATATCCTTGATATAGAATAATTACCCCTTTGGGGAGGGGGGGGGGGCCCTTAAGTTGACTGTTTCGAAAATTTCCTCCCGCAAGTCTCACAAACTGTGTCGAAATTTTCCTCCCGCGCGCGTTTCACAATCGTGCTGTGAACCTCGGCTATGAAGCAGTCGTCAGGTTCGCAAGGTTTCAGCGGCTTGTGTACCAACCCACCTGGCAGGGTACTTGGAAACACCTGCTTGTATAGCACAAGGAGAGAGAGAGAGAGAGAGAGAGAGAGAGTTATATATGCGTGGGGAACCTCTCTTAAATTCGTGTGTGTGTGTGTGTGTGTGTGTGTGTGTGTGTGTGTGTGTGTGTGTAGTCGAGAAAGATCGTACGAAAACCTATGATGAATTATGCTAAACTATGAATATCAAAACCACGTCACTCACTCCTACGTGTCTGGAAACTTCGTTGAAGAAAACCAGTCTCACAAGAGGTTACGTGCGACAGAAGCCATTAACTACGATCAGTCACTGTAGCGTCTGACGTATAGTAGTGGCCATGCGGACGTAACTCACAACTCACCTAACGTAAGAAATCCAGGCTCGACCCCCTCCCTCCTCCTCCAACCCTCTTTCCATTTGAACACGGTGGAGCGACCCTTGAAAACATGACGCTTCGATCCATTAAATACGACGGTACGTGGGTACGATAACCTAGTCCGTATATTAACGTTTTACGCGAGTACGTAAACCTTGGAGTAGGTAGGTTCATGAATACGTCTTTGTCAAACTCATCTTCAGAAATGACCTTGTCAATAATAGTCACACTGTTTACGTTTGTATTTTTCTAAACACATCCAGGTCATGTGACACGGGTGGTTTTAACGGCGAAACTAGTCACTGAAAACACCCTAATTGTTGACGTGATGAAATCATTCACTTTAATATTCACACATATAAAATCATAAACTTACAGCTTATCGTAAAATACCCATGACTTCGCCGACACTAGACAGAAATTCACAAAAATCGTTCGTGTAAGTCCCCCAATGTCCGTGTCAGTACCTCCTCCTCCTCCTCCTATCTGATGACTGGCAACTGAGCTCATGTTTACAATTTTTTGAGCACACAGGAAACGTTAGTATAGCCGACACAATCCTGGATACTGCTGGTAAAGAAGTCACACAGGAAGCCGTAAACTTTACCGAAATCTTTTGATCCCTTTCACGAACCAATACTCGTCTAAAACAACTGAAAATACTTGCACAATATGTATGTAAGTACAATCAAAACGCTGTTATGAAAAAAAAAAAAAGGGTAGATTAATCTATTTAAATACCCTTAACTACTGTGAATAAACTCTTGGAAGCGTCATAACCGTTTCATTTTGCTTAAGACACACACACACACATATATATGTATATATATATATATATATATATATATATATATATATATATATATATATATATATATATATATATATATATATAACTGTTCAATCAACTTCATCATCTGTGACCTTATTTAATGTTCACACAATCGACCATTATTTAATTGGTCCTTGTTGTCAATTACGACAATATTCTGTTAATTAAACGGTGACCGATCGACAACCCATTATCAATTATTATCTGCACCACAACATGTAATGACGTAATTCTCTCTCTTGCACTGCCATAAAATATGACTAATGTAATCCATAGAGAATTATTAATATATATATATATATATATATATATATATATATATATATATATATATATATATATATATATACACACACATTATAATTCAGGTATATGCACCATTTTTTTTCTCTCTCATTATCATACAAAATTACTTTTGCAATATAAGCGTAATGGGAAATTTTATATTGGCTGTACCCAACGCAGCCAAAATTATTAACAATAACAAATATTTCCAAAAGTGTAATATATATATATATATATATATATATATATATATATATATATATATATATATATATATATATATATATATATATTTATATATTTTTTTTTTCATACTATTCGCCATTTCCCGCGATAGCGAGGTAGCGTTAAGAACAGAGGACTGGGCCTTTGAGGGAATACCCTCACCTGGCCCCCTTCTCTGTTCCTTCTTTTGGGAAAAAAAAAAAAAAAAAAAAAAAAAAAAAATATATATATATATATATATATATATATATATATATATATATATATATATTTCTCTCTCTCTCTCTCCTTAGCTATGTAGCGTCTGGAACAAGCGGGTGAGCCCTCGAGATCAAATCCTCACATGGCTAATTCTTGCAATTTCAAAATGCAGAAAGTGATAATACAGAAGGGGATGATGTCAAGCCCCTTTCCTACCATTCTTACTTTCAAAAAAAAAAAAAAAATCAATATATTTTCATCAGAATTTCTTACGTTTTTCATATCGAAAATAAATAAATTTCATGCACTAGTTCAGGTTTTAAATTTGCTTCCCTTTGACAAATCCCCATTCATACCTGACTCTAAAACGCCAAAAAAGAAAAACAAAATAATACATAAATTACTATTTTCGTAGGACCAAAAATTTACAAGGCACCCCTGGAGAGGAGACACCCCCGGAGCACTCGTAACCTCCCATTTTCTTCCGCTGCGGGGAGGAGGCAGCAGATCACGTGTTGTGGGGGTCCTGCCAAGAGACAAGGGTCAGCGAAAACCAACTTTATTTCTGTAGCGACACCAACGACACCTCCGCCCCCCCACCGGCGGAAGGTGTGAGGGGCGGAAGGTGTGAGGGGGGGAAATGTTTACAGCTGCCTTTGTTTACACCCCTACTCCACCCCACTTCGTCCTCCCCCCCATCATGACGCTGGCTTACCACATGGTGACCGGAGGGGGTTTTTACCCCCAACCCCCCACATAATAGTGGGTTTTTACCCCCTCCCCCCCATAATAGTGGGTTTTTACCCCCCAACCATACCCAGGTGTTTCCCTGGTACTTACTGGTATTTCCCATACCGGGGTGATTTAACCCTAAAAGAATAGGATTAAACCCCCCCCAAAAAATTGTGGATTTATGCCTCGAAATACTGACAGTTTAGCGGATTCATCCGGTATCAAAGGGATTTACCTCCATAATAATGGGATTTACCTCCATGGTAATGTTATTCATCCTACGGTACTTCTGGCTAACGAGGATGATAAATGAGTCAGGCCTCTCTCTCTCTCTCTCTCACTCTCTCTCTCTCTCTCTCTCTCTCTCTCTCTCTCTCTCTCTCTCTCTCTCTCTCTCTCTCTCCTCCGCCACCGACCTCTCACCTCACCCATGCACCACACATCATCATCTCTCGTTCTCAAGCAGTACATTACATCTCTTTACACACACACACATATTTCCCGTGTGTGTGTGTGTGTGTGTGTGTGTGTGTGTGTGTGTGTATGTGTGTGTGTATGTGTGTGTGTGTGTGTGTGTGTGTGTGTGTGTGTGTGTGCAACATATCCATTATCAATATTTCTTTGTGGAAAAATTAACATACATTTACACCTCAAACAGCTTATATTCCTTTGCTCTCATGACAAAACCATTTACTGTCGACAGTCACCATTACAGACAGGCTCTCTGTACCTTACTGACAACAAAAGACACACGATTGTTTTTCTACGATCGTGTTTTACCCCGTCATCATAATATGTTTATTCGTCTCCTTATTCTTCCTTACTGCATTCCATCATTAAGTTCTGCTCTCACCAAACAACTTGTACAAATAACCAGACCAATTGTAAATATTTCTGTGGCAGGGGGGGAAAAAAAATCTAACTGCCATTTTTCCACAATGGAAACTCATCAACTGACAAATGACATTATCGTTACGTTTGACCAATTAATACTCTAATTATACGACATTATGCAATCAAAGCTCTGATTGGTCACACCGCCTGATTAACATTCTGAAACGTGATTGGGTGACCTAATCGTAAAGTGATGGCTTGCACAGACAGACGATATGATCATATGATCAAAGTCCCGACCTCATACAACTCTTCGGGAAGGAGCTACTGCACCAAACCCCGCCACCGTCAACTCCTGTCGCCAGAGATCCCTCGTCCCATGGGTTGCAGTTCTGTACCAAAACCCACATCGAGCCCATCCCAGCTGGTACAGATCGCTACGACGACAGTCCCATCCCAGCTGGGTAAAGCCCATCTGTCTATACTGTAGGTAGTTTCTGTCTAAAGCTTAAACCAACCAACCAACCAACCAACCAACCAAGGGACACTTTACGACCTTCCAGCGACGTGACGTCACGACACACGACCTCGAGGTAGACAGAGGTTGTAAGCGCCTTGAGTTACACTGGTCAGGTCGACTGCGCTCCAACCAACCATCAACCAATGATGGTCTTAAATGAGGTCATCGGAACGAGGAAAGATGCAGGCCAATGGTGTATTTCCTGTGGTGATGGTGATGGTGATGATGGTGATGATGGTGATGGTGATGGTGCAGAGCCCAACCCTGTCCCATGGCCCCCACTGTGACCCGCCCTAGGAACGACCCCTCACCACACGACCGCCTTAACAGGGGAGTCGTACGCTCATACTGCTGCAGTCGTACACACACACCCATATATGTATGGGAGAAGCGAGAGTCGTATATCACGCTCCCCCACCCCTCTCCACACACACACACACACACACACACACACACACACACACACAGGACACACGAGGAGAGTTAAATAAAACACAGAAAAGGTAACGTGATGAAATAGTGTGGTGTGTGGGAGTGCAGGGGAGAGTGGGACGAAAAAAAAAAAAAGGTTGGAAGTGCCAGGGAGAGCCAGGAGACATCTGTGGCATCACGTGGACTGTGTGAGAGTACCAGGGAGAGCCAGGAGGCATCTGTGGCATCATGTGGAGTGGGTGAGAGTACTTGGGGGAGTGAGTGTCTCGGGCTGTATTATTCAGGTATCCATGCATCTGTGGAACTCTCAAATTACACTGTGGGAACTAGTTAAGGCCCTGGGAGTGTGTGAGAGAGTCTGTGAGAGCTAGCTAAGGCCCTGGGAGTGCGTGAGAGTGTCTCTGAGAGCCAGCTAAGGACCTGGGAGTGTGTGAGAGAGTCTGTGAGAGCCAGCTAAGGCCCCGGGAGGGCGCCAGAGAGTCTGTGGGAGCTATCCAAGGTAATGGGAGTGCGTGGGAGTGTATGCGAGTTCCAGCTAAGGTCCTAGGAGTGTGTGAGAGTGTTGTAAGAGTCCGCTAAGGTCCTGGGAGTGTGTGAGAGTGTTGTAAGAGTCCGCTAAGGTCCTGGGAGTGTGTGAGAGTGTCTGTGAGAGCCAGCTAAAGTCCTAGGAGTGTGTGAGAGTGTTGTAAGAGTCCGCTAAGGTCCTGGGAGTGTGTGAGAGTGTCTGTGAGGACCAGCTAAGGTCTTGGGAGTATGTGAGAGTGTCTGTGAGAGCCAGCTAAGGCCCTGGGAGTGCGTGAGAGTGTCTGTGAGAGCCAGTTAAGGCCCTGGGAGTGTGTGAGAGTGTCTGTGAGCGCCAGCTAAGGCCCTGGGAGTGTGTAAGAGTCTGTGAGAGGGCGGGAGAGTGGGAGAGGCAACAGCAGTAGGGAGAGCGGTGCTGGTGCCTGGCTGTCCCCGGGTTTAGACCTGCCTGGTGGGTCTGGGGTCTGAGATTAAAGGTGGTGGAGGGAGGGAAGACGGCCAGTGTGGGAGGCTCTCCCTCCACCACTGGCCGGACTCTCCTCCACTGCTCCTCCAACACTGTCCCTCCATCACTGGATTCGCCAGATGAGAGGAAAAGAGAAGACAAGGAAGATATATATATATATATATATATATATATATATATATATATATATATATATATATATATATATACCGCGAGGCTGTATCATCGGAAGCTCAATCTCGTCAAAGAACTCCCCACACCGAGGGAGTCCACCCTTTCCCTGCTACTGGAAGGAGCGCAGCCTTGGAGCTGTAGGATGTAGGAGCTAATGAAAGAAAAAAAATAAAAGGTCCTGGAATGACACACGAACCCTTTCAAACTGGTGTTCCAGGCAATCATAAATGAAAATAATTATATACATCCATATAATCATATAATATATTAATAACAAATATGAGTAGATTATTTTCTCTTTTGCTCGTATCCTAGTGACCTTTCCATCTATGTAGATCTGTATTTACAATCTTTACTTCTCTATCATCATCATCATCAACGTATTCTTGATTGCCACTATCATCATTCTATCATTATCATTGTTAAAAAAAAAATCGATTCTGTCTTTACTGGATAAATCATTACTCTCACGTCCCATTACACTAATGTCATTGTAATTACCATGGCAAGTACTCCTGTTATGGTCATTATCACGGTAATCATCACTGCTCTAGTTATCTTGTGGTGTTCATTTATGAACGATGTTTCTTTTTAATTAGGTGAAGAAGGAAGAGGAGGGGAGGAGGGAGAATCTTTTTTAACATGTAAGGTAGATGCTGTTGTGGCTACATGGTCGTTCATAAGTTCCCTCACTATCCTCACAGCATTCTAGCCTTTTAACACACACACACACACACACACACACACACACACACACACACACACACACACACACATACACACACACACACACACTAGCTGTTTGACGTACAGAAGAAACATATGATAATACGTTTATCCGTTTCTCTTTTCTTTGTCGTGGTGTATGTGTGTGTGTGTGTGTGTGTGTGTGTGTGTGTGTGTGTGTGTGTGTGTGTGTGTGTTCAGTACCCTACACACATCATGGTGATAAATAGACGATATAACAAACATATTCCCATCCATCACACTCAGGACGGGTCCTCAGACTTAAATCGCCCCCTCCCCCCTTGATCTATGTCCCCCTAGCAAGACATGGGGGAGGAGGGAGGTGTTAAACTTTGTGGGGGGGGGTTTCAAGTTTTTTTTTTTCAGTGGGTGTGGAGTTAGGGTGGGAGTTCTTCTTTCTCTTTTTTTTTTTAACTCACTAAATTCATAGAAAAAATATCCCAAGGCGTTAATTAAAAAGCCCCTGAGGGGCTGGGAGGGGAGAGAGAGGGAGGGGGGGAGTAGAATTTCACATCTCAAGATTTTAGAATTCGGATTCTAGAAACGATGCTTCCGTTTCCAAAATCTTTCGGGCAGAGAGAGAGAGAGAGAGAGAGAGAGAGAGAGAGAGAGAGAGAGAGAGAGAGAGAGAGAGAGAGAGAGCATGTTAGAGGCGAGATTCGGACCCTATTAGAATAGCACCGCCAACGAACACCCAGTTATCTGAACCCCCCCCTTAGCAATTAGCTTGTTTACTGAACTACGTCATCATCATCCATCTGTGAACTGAGGAGGACCAATGAGAACCCAAGCAGCGTATGTGTTCCGAGGCAGCCGGAACCATGACTGATTTGGTCGAAACTGGGTGTGGCTTCTTGACGTACGTGTCCAAACCTTAGATAAACACTTGTAAGTAAGCTCCACCAAGTGGTGTGGGGGTGGTCGTTAAACTGTTCCGGGCTTCAACCAACTTGGACCCCAGACCCTCCACAAAACTGACTCAGGCACCACAAACTGGTCTTACATTCCTCAATAAACTGGTCTAGATCCTTCACAAACTGGTGGAGGGTTTATAAACCGATCTAAACCCGTCAATGAACTGTTTCAAACTCTATAAACTGGACTAGACCCTCTATAAACTGCTCCAGCTCCATTAACTGACCGGAAAAAGAAGTCTCCTTTAAACTGCCCCACCCCGCCCCCCGCGCGCCTTCACACGACAGTGATAGAATAAACAGCAAAGGCGTGGGAGGTGCCAGGCACCGCGTACACCTCTGGTGGCACGGCACAGTGCTAGCCAAGAGTGGCACGACTCCACCACATTCTACTTGTATCACACTACATCTCTACCACCACACCACGCCTCTACCACACCACGCCTCTACCACACCCACGCCTCTACCACACCACGCCTCTACCACACCACGCCTCTACCACACCACGTCTCTACCGCACCACGTCTCTACCACACCACGTCTCTACCACACCACGTCTCTACCACACCCACGCCTCTACCACACCACGTCTCTACCACACACACGCCTCTACCACACCACGCCTCTACCACACCACGCCTCTACCACACCACGTCTCTACCACACCACGTCTCTACCGCACCACGTCTCTACCACACCACGTCTCTACCACACCACGTCTCTACCACACCACGTCTCTACCACACCACGCCTCTACCACACCACGCCTCTACCGCACCACGCCTCTACACACCCACGCCTCTACCACACCACGCCTCTACCACACCACGCCTCTACCACACCACGCCTCTACCACACCACGCCTCTACCACACCACGTCTCTACCACACCACGTCTCTACCACACCACGCCTCTACACCCCCACGCCTTTACCACAAGTCACCCCTCTAGAAGGACCTGCCCATGTCCACAGTTTCTAACCAAGATAATTTAGCTTCTACTTCAAAATATTTGGATATGATCTTAAAAAAAGGAAACTTGTGATGAGGATTGTCATAGGTCTGGCACGGGTCAAGAAAGTGCTTAAGATCTTTCGGTTGACAGATGCAGCTCGACCCTTACAGCCTTTAATGACCCTGGCAGTGGATGGGCCCAAACTACCAACTACCCAAACCAGGTGTTAGGTAGGTCTGTGTAGTAGTAGTAGTAGTAGTAAAAACAATAATAATAATGATAATAATAATAATAATAATGGTAATAATAATAATAATAATAATAACAATAATAATAATAATAATAATAATAATAATAATTGTATATATACATGTGTATGTGTGTGGGTTGAGCCATTCCTCGTCTGTTTCCTTGCCCTACCTCGCTAACGCGGGAGACGGCGGTTAAGTATAATGATAACAATAATAATATCAATAACAATAACAATAATGGTTTACTGAATTAAGCGCAGCCCAAGGGTTGAAAATATAGAGAGAAAACAGTGTACAGTACAACCAATGGGTCTTTGCGAGCACAGAACTCAGCCTCCGGCAGCAGAGACACATATATCTGCAGCTGCCAGTCGTATGACACGTCCAACAACATTACTGTCCTGCAGGCTTTGAAGAATAACTAACACCTTATAACTTACAACTCAGGGCTAAGATCCTTATGACCAACTGCTCTTTACTTCTAATATCCAAAGTACGATCTATGAATACCTTACACCTTCACTTTCAACCATCTTATGTAATTGGCCAATGCAATTCGGTCCCTTATCATGTTTTGACCAGAAACTGTAGGAGAAAAAGCCATCGAAGTCTACCTCTGTCTTGACACGAGCTGGAAACGTCATTTAATTCCATAAATATCAGTCTCTGGCAACTCAAGTCAGGGCAGGCTGAACCAAGTGTTTACATACCACACACACAACATCGCCCTGCCAAATTACAGCTGTAAAGATTCTGCAGTTGTGTGAGAAAGAGTGTGGGAGGTTAAACAGATAGTCTTTACATAGTCTGGCAGTTTGCTGATGATGCTCACAACAGTTGGGATGGGGCGGTTGTTAAAGCGGGTGCAGTCTGTATCAGCTGAGATGGGGACGGTGTTGTCCTTGTAGCGGTTTGTGCCAGCTGGTATGGGGGGGCTGGCATGTTCTTCTTGTAGTGGTCTGTACCAGCTGGGATGGGCCTGATGTAGTTATGGCTGCTCTACAACAACTCGAGGGACGAGGGATCTCCGGTGGCAAGAGACGCCGGTGGCGAGGTCGGTTCAGCAGCTCCTTCCCGTGTTGTCACAGATCAAAAGTGATGAACGGAGAGAGAGAGAGAGAGAGAGAGAGAGAGAGAGAGAGAGAGAGAGAGAGAGAGAGAGAGACGAGAGTCGGGAGGACCAATGTCTTCGACGCCTTTTGACAGATGGTGTAAAAAGGACCCGAGGATCATCATCTTGCATGTCCATTTTCCCGCAGCTTCTTCTTCTCGTACCACCTGTTGTGTGGTGGATGGTGGGTTAGGAAGACCAGGCGAGGGAGGGAAGCCGCCACGAGTAGGTTTCGGAAGAATGAAATTCGGGGTAGATTTTCCGCAAAGGTCTGGTTCAAGGAAGGCGAAGTGGCTCGAGTCTCTGGAAGACAGTAGAGGCCACGGCTGGAGGCTACGATGACGGTGCTGACGTGTTCCTCACAGTTTAGTTTGCCGTCCAGTGTGACATCGGGAAGCTTGTGGGGGAGTGGACAACCTGGAGGGGAGTGGGGCCGAGTGAGAGCAAGGCTGATGACGGTGGTCGTGTATGACTACGGTCTTGGTGTGGTTGTTGGGGAGGCCACGGGTGAGGGAGGGACTGTGGGGAGGCCACAGGTGAAGGAGGGACTGTGGGGAAGGCCACAGGTGAGGGAGGGACTGTAGGGAGGCCACAGGTGAGGGAGGGACTGTGGGGAAGGCCACAGGTGAGGGAGGGACTGTAGGGAGGCCACAGGTGAGGGAGGGACTGTGGGGAAGGCCACAGGTGAGGGAGGGACTGTAGGGAGGCCACAGGTGAGGGAGGGACTGTGGGGAAGGCCACAGGTGAAGGAGGGACTGTGGGGAAGGCCACAGGTGAGGGAGGGACTGTAGGGAGGCCACAGGTGAGGGAGGGACTGTGGGGAAGGCCACAGGTGAGGGAGGGACTCTGGGGAGGCCACAGGTAAGGGAGGGACTCTGGGGAGGCCACAGGTGAGGGAGGGACTGTGGGGAAGGCCACAGGTGAGGGAGGGACTGTGGAGAGGCCACAGGTGAAGAAAGGATTGTGGGGAAGGCCACAGGTGAGGGAGGGACTGTGGGAGGTGGTGGAGATGACCCCTCGGGAGGGTAGAGCAGTGTTGGTGATGGTGGTGGCGGCAGTTCTGCTAGATAAGCAGGCGTCCTCAGTGCTGCTCCTGCTGGGTAAGCTGCCCTCACTGCTGCTGCTGCTGTCCTGGCGGTGCCGGTGCTGTGTCGCCCTGCTGATGGGGTCGCCTCTCCTCTTCAACTCCCAGCTTCCCCCGGGGTACAGCCTCATCACCTTTATTGTGCTGCTGCTGCTGCTGCTCTCTCTCTCTCTCTCTCTCTCTCTCTCGCCCTCTTACACACACACACACACTTTATCTCTGACTCTCTCTTTCTTCCTTTCCGATTCCCTTCCCCCCTCCTCTCCCATCCTCTCTCTCTCTCTCTCTCTCTCTCTCTCTCTCTCTCTCTCTCTCTCTCTCTCTCTCTCTCACTAGTAAGGCAGCACCGGCACACACAACAAGCTTCGCACGTATACCCAAGAAAACACCCATTGTGTGTGTGTGTGTGTGTGTGTGTGTGTGTGTGAAGGTCCAGCGTTTACAAAATCAGAACTCCCCGCTAAACCATGTGATTACCTATTTCCAATTACCCATTTCTATAATACGGAGAGAGAGAGAGAGAGAGAGAGAGAGAGAGAGAGAGAGAGAGAGAGAGAGAGAGAGAGAGAGAGAGAGAGAGAGAGAGTGGGGGGGGTCTCTGGTCCCTGTACCGACCATGGCGACCACTCGCCCAAGGATTCTATTCCACCCCCACCATCACCATCCCCATCACCATCACCACCATCACCACCATCATCACCATCACCATCACCACCATCACCACCACCATCACCATCACCACCACCATCACCATCACCTCCATCACCTCCATCACCACCAATGTCTAACCGACATCACCATACGTTCCCACACGCGAAGGATCCGGGGGGCGCCGTGTGTGTGCGGTGGTGAGCAACAGGTTTCTGAGGGAGTCTATACAGAGGATCGGCGACTCTTAACTAACTTTGCGGTTAATATGAAGAGGTTTACGTTGGTGGAGGGGTGGAGGATGGTGCTCACGGGTCAGACCTACACCAGGAAGCCACTGCTGTCTATCAAGCGTTCTAAAGAAGGAAGATCCGAACAGGATCAAAGTCTCAATGTTCTGTTCTCAAGAGGAGAGAGAGAGAGAGAGAGAGAGAGAGAGAGAGAGAGAGAGAGAGAGAGAGAGAGAGAGAGAGAGAGAGAGAGAGAGAGAAACGTACCCCCTTTACACCGACGAGCTATGGGGGTGTGTGTTACGAGGGGAGAACCGATGTAAGGGGTGCCATTAAGGGGGGAGAACCGAGCTAAGGGGTGCCATTAGAGGAAAGCCATGCTAAGAGGTGCCGATAAAGGGTTAAGCTACGGGAAAGCCGAGGTAAAGAGTGACACTAAGGGAGAGCCGAGGTAAGGGGTAATAAAGGGAGAGCCGAGTTGTGGGGCAGTCACTAAGGGGTGAACAGAGGTGAACCGGTGAGCGTTTGTTCTCACTGAACAGACGAAGATAAGGAGGGGAACAACGAGAGGAGGCGAGGATGAGGAGTAGGAGGAGGAGGAGATGAAGGAGAGAGAGGAGGAGAGAAGAAGAAGAAGAAGAAGAAGAAGAAGAAGAAGAAGAAGAAGAAGAAGAAGAAGAAGAAGAAGAAGAAGAAGAAGAAGAAGAAGAAGAAAAAGAAGAAGAAGAAGAAGAAGAAGAAGAAGAAGAAGAAGAAGAAGAGGGGAAGGAGGGGGGTGAGGAGGAGGAGGAAGAATGATAACAGGTTGAAGAATCTTCGACAACTGAGGTTGGGTGCTCACGTTTCAAGACACGACCCCAACCCCAACCCCTCCCCGCTGCTGCTGTCCTCCCACACACACACAGACCGTGGGGTCTGCACCCACACGTCCTCCCCTACACCCACACCCCCAGCACAGCCAGAGGTCACCACCACCTCCCCGCTGTCCTCCCACACACACAGACCGTGGGGTCTGCACCCACACGTCCTCCCCTACACCCACATCCCCACGCCTCTCACCCACAACACAGCCAGAGGTCACCACCACCTCCCCTCAGCCTCTTTCTCCACCTCCTCCAGCGACTCCACCAGCACCACTCCACACGATGGAGTCATTGATTTAGCAATGGTTTCTATTACCCAAGGAAGGTTAATCATGGTTTCTATAACCTAAGGAATGATTTAGCAAGGGTTTCTATAAAGTACTCATTGATTTAGTAATGGTTTCTATAAACTAAGTAATGATTTAATAAGGGTTTCTGCAACCCAGGGGAGAATTTAGCGCTGGTTTCTATACACCAGTCAAGCATTAGGTGTTGATTTCTATAACCCAGTGAAGGATTTACTACTCATTTCTATAACTTAGCGAAGGATTCACAACACTCTATAGCAGAAGAGAGAGAGAGAGAGAGAGAGAGAGAGAGAGAGAGAGAGAGAGAGAGAGAGAGAGAGAGAGAGAGAGAGAGAGAGAGACCTCCACTCAAACCAGGCAAGCGATCACAGCGATGATGATATCAATTATAACATTTCATATAAAATAGATAACGAT
>NC_092282.1:9323986-9381486 GCF_036320965.1 Panulirus ornatus
CTTGGGTGAGGTGAGATGTGGAGCGAGATATCTATCCATGACAATCTAAGTAAAAAAAAAAAAAGACACTTTGCTTCCTAAACCTATAAAAGAGGAGGGAAATAAAAGAGAAATAAAAGACGAGAAACTGAAAGACATTAACAATAGACCTATGGTAAAATTCCGCGTGAAATACACACACACACACACATACATATATACAAATCTCTCTCTAGCGAGGCAAACGTTCTGTGGATGACTATAATGAAGGCAAGACAGGACGGTCAGACACAAGCCTGGGCCTCACCCAACACACTGTGATGGTCACACGGCAAAACACAATCCTCGCACAGACTTCATCTCGAAGGCTTTTATTTCATTTCATATCCACACTTTTATTCCATTTCATATCCACACTTTTATTTCATTTCATATCCAGACTTTTTTTTTCTTCCTTTCTTTTTTTTTGAGGATCATACATCCGGACTGGCTTCATCCGGAATCATTTTATCCGACACGTTGCTGACTGTGTTACTTCGGATATCGCATCCGGAAGAGGCCCAGGGTGGGGTAAGTGTGTGTAGAAAGAGAAATCCCAATGTGTACTGGGCAACACGCCTTACTCGGCCCCACCCCAGCAAGGAGGAGGAGGAGGAGGAGGAGAGAGAGGGGAAGGTGGGATGACCACATTTCCCTGGGAAGGGAGGAGGAAAGGGGAGGGTGTAGGGAAGACTAAACATCTCCCCTACGTATACAAAAGCCTCGCGCATTACATCCGGCGTGGGGAGGGGGAGGTAAAAACAGGTCCACCCACATCAACAACTGCTCCTACAACCACCCACCCTTACAGACCCGTGGCGATAATACAGTGTTACACCACACTGATACTCCCACCATACTCGCCCCCTTCCCTCACCTTATCCTGGGAAGAACACATGGTAGCTTGACACGATATCCAAAAAAATATTTTGAAGACACAAAAAGTAGATACATCAAGGAACGGAAGTATAAGCTCCCTGAGTGCTATAGAAATTATAAAGACAGGATGACTCATGTAAATGTATTCAGTTCCACATTAAGGAAACACCATTAGAAAATATACATTAGAATATAAATATATATATATATATGTGATTATTACACGAAAGTGCACTTGGGAACTTATCGTGTTTCATTTCCCCCGTGGACTCAGAGAAATATATATATATATATATATATATATATATATATATATATATATATATATATATATATATATATATATATATATTCTTCTTTATATCAAACCCTTCAGCTTTCTTTTGTGTTGTGAAAATGAAGACTTGAACATGAAGTTTAGACACGATGAGTGACCATTCCTGACCCATGTTCTAAGCGTGCTGGTGCTCGGGGACACACCAACACACTCTTGAACTGAGGACGAAACACATAACCACAAACGCACTCGTATCACCTCCACAATAAAACAGAACAACCCAACTGTAATCACCAGGACAACAGCTTACTACCGCACCCACTACCACACCACGACCCATCCCAACACACACACCCACCACCTCACGACCCAACCCACACACACACCCACCACCACACGACCCACTCACACGGATGCAAATGGATTCAACCCACCCTCAAGTGCACCCATGGTACGACCACCCTTGATCAAGATGGAACGACCCTTGAGAACGACGGTACGATCCTTTCTGGGCATGATGGCTGGGCCTTGACCTTAATGGGTCAGGTCAAAAAGCCACAAATAACCATATACAATTCGTACCGTCGTGCTCGATGGTAGTAAGGTCGTACGCAGCGGTCGTACGGTCGTACTCAGCGGTCGCACCGTCGTGCTCAAGAGACCAAGGCATATACACCAGGGATTGCTTACTTTGTACACGTCCTGGGGGAAAAGAAGAGCAAAACTTCCACTTTCCACTCTCCTCTCCACCACTTCCACTCCTCTCTAGAACTTCCACTCCTTTCCACAACCTGCACTCCTCTCTCCACCACCCACTCTCCTCTCCACCCGCGGACACCACCCACAAAGCCACTAAATACCGGGTAAACCGGATGATGATGGATAATGCTCATAAATTTACCGCCGTGCTGAGCCAGCCCCCATTACCCACCTGGCTAAGCCCCGCCCCCGGATGTGACGTCACGAGGCACTTCCTTTACCAATCATGGCGGAGAAGTTTACTTCCTATCGATCGTGTTTTTTCTTGTTCTTTTTAATTCTTCTTTCGTTCTTCGGGATTTCCTTCTCTCTCCCTTCTGACCTCACAAGGAGGGAGGTGGGGGAAGGCGTAAACAGGGAATCCCTCTGGAGGGTTCATTACGAACCAATACAAGTAATTATATATATATATATATATATATATATATATATATATATATATATATATATATATATATATATTGCCGAAGGTACGACACGCACACACACACACACGCACAGGCAACCCCTCTCTCTCTCTCTCTCTCTCTCTCTCTCTCTCTCTCTCTCTCTCTCTCTCTCACACACACACACACACACACACACAAAGACCCTCACGGAGAGAGAAAACGGAGGGGGGGCGGGGTAGAAGACAGCTGTCGTAAACGACACCCATTTTCTACAGTCAAGACAGGCATTGCATGACACGCAACCACCCGTGCCCCATGGAAAGACAAGGGTTTGCAGGTCGAACCATCGTGACCTGAAACATCACGACTCCCCTGACCACACCCCCCCCCCCTCCCACCACTGGTGTCTATTTGACCTGAACCCGTACGGTGTAATGACCTCCCCAGCCAGTGACCCGGCCTGATTCGACCACGTCTCGAACCGAACCCGACCCATCTGACGTGGCGGGTCGTCACTCCACCGCTGACCTCCACCTCCTGATTCCACATATTCGTCGAACCCGCTTCGAATATACCTTTGACCACGACTCAACCCTTATCCACCCCTCCCCCCCCTCATCCGTCTGAACCCCCCCTCCCCCCACCCTAAGGAGAGTGGTGACCTCAATTGACGTAACCCGAACTGATCTAACATCTGTAAGCCAACCTTAACCCACCTCCCCACACCCCACCTCTGCAAAGTAACTTTGACCTTATATGATGTAAAACGAAACGAAGTGCAATATACTTTTCACACAGACACAGAGAGAGAGAGAGAGAGAGAGAGAGAGAGAGAGAGAGAGAGAGAGAGAGAGAGAGAGAGAGAGAGAGAGAGTTATCCTGTAACCTACCCGCTCCCCCCCCCCGCCCCCCTCCTGGCGCCCACGGCATTGTGGTGGTGTATTCTGGCACCTTTTAACACGCCTCTGGTATGTGTGTGTGTGTGTGTGTGTGTGTGTGTGTGTGTGTGTGGAAAAGAGCTAGACGGTGGAATGGGGCGGGGGGAGGGGAGGGGGGGGGGAAGAGAGCGTCATCTGTGGGCAATTATGTGAAGGCACGGCAAGACCCACCTGGGTTGCCATACTTTCGCCATCATTAAGAAAAAAAAAAAAAAAAAAATGGCCTCCCGGTGACGCAAAGCGCATTCATCGCTGCTTTGCTGGCGTGAGGCAGAGCGTCACACGCCCCCCCCCCCCCCCCCGTCAATATATGCAAGTGCAATAACACGGCCCTGTTGGCTGCTATGCAAATTTCATTTTACTTACGGCATCGTAAAAATGCATCATCGGAGCTCCGGCAGCATCAAGTGAATTATCATGCCTCCGGCAGCATGTCATAAATCTGGTTAAAGGGGGGGGTGGGGGTCGAGGGGGGGGGGGGTGAGGAATGGGGGGGTTTTAAGAGATGTGAGTGTGGGGGAGGGGGGGATGGAGTGGAGGGGGGGGGTTATAGCCTTTAAATCAGAATATGTATCATTATTATCTTCTCTATATTTTCCATCAGTGATGGCATCACACCATGTTAAAGCCCGAGCAATTAAAGCAATTACCGTCATCTCGTCGTACAATGATTAACGTTAACATTAACCCAATTTCAACCCCTTTTTTTTTTTTCTTTCTTGACAGAGGAACTGAACGTTTAATGAAAGCTGTTCAGGTCATGGAATGCTTACCATGTGTTATATTGGTCATGACTTGTGTATTGACCTTAATCATTGTGACACTGGCAACACCTGCCAAATATCGTGGTTCTGGCAGCATTGAAACCCGAAATATCGTGGTTCTGGCAACACCATAACCCCGAAACTATCGTGGTTCTGGCAACACCATAACCCCCAAACTATCGTGGTTCTGGCAACACCATAACCCCCGAACTATCGTGGTTCTGGCAACACCATAACCCTGAACTATCGTAGTTCTGGCAACACCATAACCCCCGAATTATCGTGGTTCTGGCAACTTCTAACTCTTGAGCTATCATGGTTCTGGCAACACCCACTGAAGTTATCGTACCAGCGGCAGCTTCATTACCAGTAACAACATTATAAACATGAAAACTACCAATTTCCACCGAACACTTTAGTGGACACACTCCTGTAATCTATTTACTTAAAACCGCTTTATTCTTTATGAAACAAATAAAACTATCGTTATAATATTACTAAGTACCATTTGAACATTAACTCAACACCTCTCCCACCCCCTCTTAAAAATATTAATTCATTAGAAAATAATAAATGAAAAATCT
Source organism: Panulirus ornatus (assembly GCF_036320965.1). Taxonomy (NCBI): domain Eukaryota; kingdom Metazoa; phylum Arthropoda; class Malacostraca; order Decapoda; family Palinuridae; genus Panulirus; species Panulirus ornatus. The sequence goes on from NC_092282.1 coordinate 9,328,595, forward strand.
AGGTTAGGTTAGGTTGGACTAGACGAGAGGATTCCACCCAATCTAACCTTGCCTATCCTAGCCTACCCTAACCTAGCCTAGCTTAACCCAACCTAACCTAACCTAACCTAACCTAACCCAACCTAACCTAACCTAACCTTGCCTATCCTAGCCTAACCTAACCTAGCCTAGCTTAACCCAACCCAACCTAACCTAACCTAACCTAACCTAACCCAACCTAACCTAACCCAACCTAACCTAACCTAGCATAACCTAACCTAACCTAACCTAACCTAGCATAACCTAACCTAACCTAGCATAACCTAACCTAACCTAACCTAGCATAACCTAACCTAACCTAACCTAACCTAGCATAACCTAACCTAACCTAACCTAACCTAGCATAACCTAACCTAACCTAACCTAACCTAACCTAACCTAACCCAACCTAACCTAACCCAACCTAACCTAACCTAACCTAGCATAACCTAACCTAACCTAACCTAACCTAACCTAACCTAGCATAACCTAACCTAACCTAACCTAACCTAGCATAACCTAACCTAACCTAACCTAACCTTCTTTAGCCTGGAAAAACGCTGGTGGATGAACCTTTAAATGACCCAATAATAATAATAATAATAATAATAATAATAATAATAATAATAATAATAATGATAATAATCGTATTGTCCATGTACTTAGCTAAAGCCATGAGATAACCCGTGTTAACCTTACCTATTTGTTTTTCTAAGATTTAATCTGTGAAAATGACCTCGACTGTAGAATATCACCTTGCCCTCCCATACCCCTCCCATGTCCACATTTCACCCTAACATACTATACCTCCGTCCATTATCGTGCATCTGACACAGTAGCCGTTGGCTCCTCCTCCTCCTCCCCACCTCCCGCCGTTTTTTATGACTTTTTTTCGTCGAGGTTTAATGAAGGGGAGACCCTCATAAACCTACTTGTAACACACCTCCGGATGGTGCAGGGTAAGTCATGCGCCATGACTGTGGCATGAGCTTTGACCTGACCCTTGAGTGTAAGGTCAAAAGGTAATCGTGGTGGGACAATCAGAGAGCATAATTCAACCACGAGGGCCACTCAGAGTGCAAATTACAACACCGGTAGGCCTACTCAAAGAGTGCATATCATAACCACGAGGGCCACTCAGAGTGCATATCACAAGCATGTGGGGCCACTCACGGTGCATACTGTAACCACAAGGGCCACTCATAGTGCCTATTACGACCAAGTGGGCCACCTCGCATTCTATCTCACCCGTACATACCCATCGCTGAGGTTCTTTGCTTCGGACCCCCGTCAGTTCAACTCACGTCATTCACCCACATGCCGTTTTCTTCCACGATCGCTCTATATAATCACGTTTCACACGTGACCTACGCAACCCCAACAACAGCCAATCATGTCACAGCAGGATTCGCTATACTTCCTTCCTAAATTTACCAACAACAGAAGAAAAATTAATTGAAAAAAAATATTCAATCTATTTTCAATCGAAATGAAATCAAATTGACCATTTTGGTTCTCAGATGTTCACGTCGCCACTGGTGATGGCGACCTAACACACTGGCGCTGGATTTGCTCTTCCTTATCATGGCTTCCCAGCGTAATCAGGGTAACTGATAGTTCAAAGGTCGTTCATCGTCAAGACAAACTGAACCGACAGGTGATTAAAGAGATAAACCACCCACGCCAATTACCACCATCGCCGTAACAATGGGGTAACCAAACACCACCAGATTCATCAATATATACAAGAATCAAACAAAGAATTTTCTTTAGGTAATTACCTAACAATTAAAGAAAACGGAACAAACAATAACACTAACAACATCATGAGAGCCACTAACGACAACAAAACAACCTCTGGCCTGATACAATCCAGCAAACAACTAACCAGTCATTACTAAACAAGGCAAAGACCAAACAATACGAGGAGTCTACACTGTCTTCTCTAACAAACAAGAGCCTCAAAGGGACAAGTATCTAATGATAATCCCCAAATATCTATAGATAATCCCAATAAACATTTTCTTTCCTTCTATCTTTTTCCCGACTCAAACAGAGAGACAGCTACAGTTTCCCTTCCTCCTCAGGAGGAGCAAGTCCTCCCAGACACCAGAAGGCTCCTCAACCCCCAGCCAGGCAAGTGGGTAATTGACGACCGCCGAACTTTATATACACACACCACCGGAGGACGAGTGGCGGGAAGTGGAAAAATTTGGTGGAGAAAAAAAAACAGACACAAAAAATGGCATAATTCGCGAGAGAGAGAGAGAGAGAGAGAGAGAGAGAGAGAGATACTTCGCCTTCGAGAAGGACTGGGCTAGCGCGTAGTGCTTACCGCGGGGGGAATCCAAGCTCACAAAGAAACCGTTTGTGCGGGAAAAGACGGCTACTTGGGCCAAGGGAGTGACACTAGACGGCCACGGAAGTGTTTTGAATTGACTGGTAACAGCGTCTCCGGCAAAGACACCTGCTCAACACCTTGTCCTTCAGGCACCTGTCACACACACGTCAAGGAAGTGTGGGACCTCAACACCTGCCTGGCATCAGTTCAGCCCGCGAGACCTGTCGAGATTCGAAGACCCCGTGACCTCCAATTCCCCATTTATGTGTTAATTAATGAATCCTCGTCTTGTGTGTGTGTGTGTGTGTGTGTGTGTGTGTGTGTGTGTGTGTGTGTGTGTGTGTGTACGTCAGTAAGGGTGTTTGTATATATGTATCTGGAGTCATTCGCACCTTTGTCATCTGTTCCATCTCAGAATTGGAACGAACCACACCCAAGGCTATTTAACCGACGCCCCCCCCCCCCCAACCACAGGCTCTGAGGAGACAAACAACTAACTCAAGGTACTCAACAAACAATCATGATAATCCAAACAAACCCACAAAGGCTCTGAGCAAACAAATACCCACCCCAAGGCCGCAAACAAACCCACAAAGTCTCCGAGCAAACAAACCCCCACACCCGAAGGCCGTAAACAAACCCACAAAGTCTCCGAGCAAACAAACCCCCACCCGAAGGCCGTAAACAAACCCACAAAGTCTCCGAGCAAACAGACCCCCACACCCGAAGGCCGTAAACAAACCCACAACGTCTCCAAGCAAACAGACACTCACACAAAATCCGTAAACAAACCCACAAAGTCTGCGAACAAACAAGCCCCCTTAAGATCCGAGCAGACAAGGGCCACTAAGGCTGTAGACAACCAGGCAAGACTCACGGACAAAGGCCCCCAGCGGGGCCTCGCCTCACACACACAACAGCACCACACACACACACACGCACCTCAGCTGGGCTGAGGAGGACGAGGAGGAGGAGGAGGAGGAGGAGGAGGAGGAGAAGGAGGAGGAAGGGAACATTTTACTTTACACTTGGCGAAGACCAGTGACCATCTTGGCACACACACACACACACACACACACACACACACACACACACACAGAGGGTCTGGTTCAAAAGGAACATTGTTGACATCATTCACGAACCTGTGTTTAAAAGCCTTGAGGCACGACGGGTAAGACCCTTTGGGCAAGGCGGGTACGACCCTTTCTTTGGGCACGACCCTCGTGAGCATTAGGGTACGACCCTCCCTACCCCTTGGAGCACGAGGTTACGACCCTTGAACCACATCGGTTACGACCCTGGAGCACCCGACGGTACGACCTGGAGCAACATAAAGGTTTCACGTCACACGACCCTCGGCCTCCCGACGTCATGCACACGTCGTCCCTTGTAACTGAAGAGCAGAGAGGACGGACTCTCCTCCTGTCTTACACACTGGAGCAAGAAGGAAGGTTAAGAACTTTGGTGTTAATGATATGTTGGAGGGTCGTCTCCACATCATGCTCCCCCCTTCCCCGCCATATATATATATATATATATATATATATATATATATATATATATATATATATATACTGGTTAACTGCAACATGAAACTAAGACATAGTATTCATCAGACACACGCATACGAAAGGATATCATAAGGAACAAAATCCACGAGCTTTAGAACAGGAACTATTCTAAAAACAAAAAAAAAAAGCACTTTTGAACGCGAGTAATCTTGCTATTACTCAATCCATCTTGAAAGGAAAAAATATATATACTGTTCTCAAACCTGATATCATTCTGACTCATGCCCCCCATCTCCTCCAACACCTCCATCTTCCCCCACAACGTGACCAGCTATGGTCATAACTTGGCCGGTGTTGGCAGCAAATGTTTCCAACACCAGCTGCAGTTATGGGAAACACCACACACACACACACACACACACACAACACACACAGAAAGAAAAATGGCATGTATTCATAAGGCAATGCAAACAAACGCTAAAGCTAGGCAACTCCATCCACGATGTATTGCAGTGTGCTCGCCCAGCGATCGGGAAGGACTGCACACACACACTACCCCACATGGATTTACTTAAGAAAATACTTAAACTTAAGAATTACTTATTCGGTACCGAGATTTGATATAGATTATCTATAATTACTTTCAAAAGTCATTTGATGACTATGCACAGTCCTAACAATGTAAGTGGACAAGATTGGACGAGTGATTATATTTCTGCCTGGCGAACCTTAATTAAGCATAAGTAAAAAAACAGATCCACAATGACAATAGTTATTACCAATACAGCATTACAAGACTAAATATAATCAATGTAATAAATAGAAGACCTTCCAATACTATTCTCTTGAGAGTATAATTAATCATTATCATTATCTTTATTATTATTATTATGATTATCATTATAATCATTATAATCATAATCATTATCATGATTATCATTACTATTATCATCACAACTGTTATCAGTATCATTATTATTTTAATCATCATTAACCTACACACAACTGCTGTTCCCGCCTTTACGAGGTAATATCACTAACAGTCGAACAACATGACCTGATTTCCACACATTCCCCCCCCCCCCCTGCTACCTTACGTGCACCATCCATCCCCTTCGCTACCTTACGTGCATCATGTGTTGAAACCAGCGCTCACCATCCACAGCCAAGACTCACACACACTACGTCATGGTCTACCTCACAACACTTCATCGGCCCTGGCTCAACATGACCAAAGCACGTCGCCCCTCATATACCACATCTTTGCGGACGTATCCATATCGCCCTCCTGACTACGTATCCTAAAAGCTTCCTTCACTCTGTCCTACCTCCTTCTGGATCTTCTCCCCCTCCCTCCTCCTCTTGCTCCCTCCGCTTCCAAAATACCTCTTCAGCCAGTCTGTCTTCGCTCATCCTCTCCATACATCCGAACTATCTCACCACACCCTAGTCGGCCCTCTGTCACACTGTACTCATAACCATGCTTACCCCTGACGCTGAGAGCAACACACACACACACACACACACACACACACACACACACACACACACACACACACACACACACACCAAAGAAGGTAGCCAACTCAAAGACTACCACATACTGTGGTCACACTTCTCAACATTAGACGTGCTAACAATAAACCAGAGCAAGGGAAAGACTGGTAAACACTCAAAGAATGTTAAGTGTTCAGTTAAGATTTGCCCCAACAGTCTTGGAAAAGAAAAGCTGATTTGATAATTATATATATACCAAATTTACCACGAATGATGCTTGTTTGTACATAGACGACTATATTTCCCTGTCTGGCCGACATTTTGTCAAAAGCCTTTATTCATCTTTATTGTACTTTCGTCTTCTGTCTCTTTTGCTCGTCCAATATTATTTCCAGTATCAAAACCCTGATGAGGAAGAGGCCGGTGGTCCGTGGAGGACCGGAGCATCTGCCACCGACAAGAAGAAGAAGAAGAAGAAGAAGAAGAAGAAAAAGAAGACCCCCCTCCTCCTCCTCCTCTCGTGCCATAGGTAAGACTAACTCATACACTCCACAGACAAGAAGACACACACATCGGCCCAGCTGGCCCCGCGCGCGGGGGGAAAGCATGTGTTGCAGCAGCAGGTCTTCGTCCCCCCATCAGACCACACCACACCAGACCACACCTACACCGTCCAGGGGCCTGCGGCTGGGGGGGTGCGGGCGCGGGCGGCGCCGCGGGGCGTGTGGGGGGACGGCTCGGGCGGGCGCCGCGTCTTGTACTCATTCCGATCGTGGTACCGGGGCAGCGGGCAGTATACCCAGCTGCTCCAGGCTGGCTGACTGGCTATTCTTACCCTGGTGACGCACGGATCCTGGAGGGAGGCTGACCCAGCCCCGAGGACCAGAGGGAATCGAAGGTGCGTGCACGACAGACCGACAACGCCCGGCGTCTCCCACGCGGACGTAGCGACTGAAGGACGACCTTCGATGTCACGAAGAAGCCACTTCGAGCGGGAAGTGAGGTGTCCTCACGCCCAACGATGTATATGAACAGCGAACCGAAATGTATATGATATAAATTCGGAAATTCGTATACATGAGGTGGGCTCTAAGATACAGAAACATTGTCATAAAAAAGTTTCACACAACACGTAAAGTTGTTTTTTTATCCACACAACACGTACAGAAAAGTTTTTTTTCTACACAACACGTATACACAAAAGTTCATTTCATTTTTTCTTTCCCTCATTACCAAGATAACAAACTTCTCCGAATGAGTAAATAATGGATCTTCATTACAGGAGATGTGAGCGTGGTCGAGGAGAGAGAGAGAGAGAGAGAGAGAGAGAGAGAGAGAGAGAGAGAGAGAGAGAGAGAGAGAGAGAGAGAGAGAGAGAGAGAGGAAAAAGTCATATCTTTTTCATGGCAAACATGCAAGACATGGCGAAAATAAATGTGATCATATTTTTAAGTGGCAGTGGATGAGACTATCACTAGGACCTTCCCTTGCCCCAGGTGCGAAGCAACCCCAGCAGGACTCCCGGCCAGGCCGCCACCACCACCTATGCGAACCAGCTACAGGCAGGAACATCCCACACCCCAGAGTACAGCAGCTCCGCCTGTAGCGGGTACACACCAACGTACACACTCCGTCCAGTACAGACAGCGACTTGGGCCGTGCAGAAAGCACACACACCCCACCCACCTGTCCCGAACCCCCACCCCTCCGGCGAGGGAACGTCGCGCGCCCTCCCCGACGCGCCGTACGAGAGAGAGAGAGAGAGAGAGAGAGAGAGAGAGAGAGAGAGAGAGAGAGAGAGAGAGAGAGAGATCTGATTCCCAGTGTCACAGCCTGCTACAACCCCCCTTAGCGGTGGAGGGGAACACTACCACCTCACACAACTGTGGTGAGGTGCTGCAAGTTCCCTCCCTCCCTCTTGTTGCCCCTCCCTCCCTGTGTCACGACCATCCTTCCTATGTACACACTGCCCACACTCCGTCTCCCCTCCCACCTCCACCCCGTGCAGGGGACCTTGGTCATGCATTCTACTGTACAACACAAATCCATGACCTGAATGAATATGCCAAGTGGAGCCAGTGTGGAGTATGTGAGCACAGTATGTGAGCATAGTACTCACATACACACGTGTAGTACAAACACATACACACAATACTTTTTCACAAATGTAATACATACACGATCCCTAGTTACACAAATGTACACAATACGTATTCATACAAATGTGATATATACCCAGTACATAAATAAACAAACACATATTACTAATGTAAACATGTACACACACTCGTACTCTGCTAAGTATGATGTGCATACACACACACACACACACACACACACACTGCTCATGTACAATAGGTGTACAATGACCCCAATCCCGATGTACACACTGGTCGTGTACACATTTACTGTTCTTGTATTTAAAGCTGATAACAGATAACGCAGAGATAAATATATAAAGATAACTTCAAGTTCAATCTTCACCCGCGTAGTTTGGTAATGGGTGGATCTGTTCTACACTAATGTCATTACATAAAACAGAACACGAGTAAATGTAACTCTAGCAATTACTTCTCCCACATTACCATAACAAATTCTTGCAAGAAGTTTTCACTTAAAGTCGTGGGAATTATATCGTCCAGCAACAACTTCGTTAATGACGTAATCCATCGTCAGCTGTTGAAGTCAACAGTTGTTTAACTGCTGGTGGTGGTGGTGGTCGGGGGGGGGAGGCCAGTTTATTACCTCTCATCCCAACCTTTTAGCACGACACTACGACCCTTGTGCACGACGGTACGACACTTGAACACTACGGTACGACCCATGAGCACGACGGTACGACCCTTGAGTACGATGGTACGACCCTTGAGTACGATGGTACGACCCAGGAGCACGACGATACGACCCTTGAGCACGACTGTGCGATCCTTGAAGAGCACGACGGTGCAACTCTGGCGCACGACGGCACGACCCTTAACCCCGACGGTACGACTCTTAAGCAAGACGGTACGACCCTTAAACACGACGATACGACCCTCAAACACGACGGTACGACCCTTTAAGCACGAACTTTGACCCCGAAGGTACGATCCTTGGGTGTGTGACTGACCCCGGCCTTAAACGTGACCAGTAAGGGTCATGTCAAAGGCCAGGCCTTGGTTTCTGACCGCAAAGGCGCGCCAACTCATTACCTGTCAAAGGGCTGCTTGTTCATACCCCTTGATCATTGGTCAAGCTTTAAAAACAGATCTGCGGATATATACCGCCCCTCTCCTCGTGACTGGTCCACCTGTAAGCTGCTGATTGGCTGATAAAGTGGTTTCGCCCCTACCCCTCATCTCGTGATTGGTCTTTGTTTAACATCTGTAAGCCGCTGACTGGCTGCTGATTTAATGGCTCCGCCCCCCTTCCTCAGCCTCCAACTGGCGGATCTGTCACGCTCTCTGAGCCCCTAATTGGTTGATATATTGGTCCCGCCCCTCAGATTCCAATTGGTGGATTTGTCACACAATTTAGGCCTTTAATTGAATGATACGTTGGCTCCGCCCCTCTCCCTCTGATTGGCCAATTTGCCACTCCACTGAGCCATTGATCTGGGAGGTACACAATCCTTTCCGACCATCTGATCCTGATTAGTTTATCTGCGGAAGTTTTTAAACAACCTGATTGGTTGACGTACCATCTCCCTGCTTCTGATTGGTGGATTTAATAGACACTTAAGAACTAGCCACGCCCTCATTTTCGTCATAAAATTATTTTTTATAATTTCCATCAGTCCTTATCTATAGTACTTTAGTTATGAATAAAAGTGGCCAAATATTTCAAGATTAAAAATGTCTTAAAACACTCAGTAACTCTCCAATAATTTATGGAAATAAAATCTACCTGGTGATTAATATAATCAATATTGAGCAATACGGTGCGTAACCCTTGAACACGACGGTGCGTGACCCTTGAACACGACGGTACGTGACCCTTGAACACGACGGTACGTGACCCTTGAACACGACGGTGCGTGACCCTTGAACACGTCGGTACGTAACCCTTGAACACGCTGGTACGTGACCCTTGAACACGACGGTACGTGACCCTTGAACACGACGGTACGTGACCCCTGAACACGACGGTGCGTGACCCTTGAACACGCTGGTACGTGACCCTTGAACACGACGGTACGTGACCCTTGAACACGACGGTACGTGACCCCTCGAACTCAACGGTTCGTAAGCCTTGAACATGACGCTACGTGACCTTGAACATGATGGCCTGACCTTTGATCTAACCCTTAAGGGTCAGGTCAAAGGTCACGGCGTTTTGGTACTACCCAAGGGTCATCATACCTTTATGCTCGAGGGTCATACACCGTCGTGCCAAAAGAGGTCAAAAAGTAACACACATAAAAAAAATGATCCCCAAATATTTACAGAGAGAGAGAGAGAGAGAGAGAGAGAGAGAGAGAGAGAGAGAGAGAGAGAGAGAGAGAGAGAGAGAGAGAGAGAGAATGGGAAAAAGAAGAAAAAATACAGATTCTTGGAATAATTTCCACTTGTGAATTCTCGCGTTATTTTTTCCCCCTCCTTTCGTCATACCATTAGCGGCCGATGTGTGTGTGTGTGTGTGTGTGTGTGTGTGTGTGTGTGTGTGTGTGTGTGTGTGTAACGGTGCCTCTCCCCCTACCACCTTGGGTTTCTCCCATCTCCCCCACACACACAGTGCCAGCACTGCACTTCCCTCCTCACCCACCTGCCCCAATCTCCAACGCCACCACCACCAGCACTACACTTACTAGATTCCTCCCTCACCCTCACTGCCCCCCTCACACTCCCTCACTCTCACTTCCCCTCACACTCACTCCCCCCTCACACTCCCTCACTCTCACTCCTATGGCATAAATCCATATGACACAAGACATATCACTAGTCAGTAAGACAACCTCGTATACTATATCGCTGAGGAGAGTATACTAAATATACTCCTACGTCGTTGCTCTCTCTCTCTCTCTCTCTCTCTCTCTCTCTCTCTCTCTCTCTCTCTCTCTCTCTCTCTCTCTCTCTCTCCAGGTACGCAGGTGGTTGCCATGGTGACGCCTCAGGCCAGATGTGTAAACACATCTTTGTTACAGCTGATTACACTGTCTGGTCACGCCCGCCTCTCTCTCTCTCTCTCTCTCTCTCTCTCTCTCTCTCTCTCTCTCTCTCTCTCTCTCTCTCTCTCTCTCTCACCATCCCCCCCTCCCCCCATCCCTTCCACACGACCCTCTTCCCTCTACCGTCATCACAATACCCATCCTCCCTACCCATCGCCTTTTTTTCATCCCACTAGCTCCCCCTTTCCCACCAACCACCCACTATCCCCATCCGACAACCCCCATCCCGTCCCTCTCTCTACCCGTCCTATCCTCCTCCACCACACAGCACCTAACCCTCCGCCTCCACCTCCCCCTCATCCGTCCCTTCCTGCCTCCGTGTTGGTGCTCTCTCCCCAACACTACTTATCTTCGACTCTACGTCACGTGAAACAACAATTTTCAGCACATCATCCACGTAGAACTCGTCAGAAGGACAGTAAGGACCCGTGCGCTGTGTTCCCCGCAGGTGCTCTTCAACACCCCGACCTGACGAGTATGTCTCCCCCTTCGTCAGGGAAGTAACGCCCCTCTCTCATCGAAGCTCCCGCCCCGCCAGGAACACAGTACTGCAGCAGGAGGAGATCGATGCTCCTGCCTCTGTGTGTGTGTGTGTGTGTGTGTGTGTGTGTGTGTGTGTGTGTGTGTGTGTGTGTGCCTGTGAGTCTGTCTGCTCGCGTGTCTTGTCTGGCCGTCTGTGTGCAAGCCATCGTGCGCACTAGTTTCAAGACGGTACGACCCTTGAAGCACGAAGTCTGGTACGACCCCTACGGGGGTACGCCACCAAGCCAGGCCAACGCGGCCAGAGGGTCGTACCTTCGTACTCTAGGGTCGTAAAGTCGTGCTCAACGATTGTGCCATCGTGTACACACAAAAAAAGAGGAGACTTCAAAGTACGCCACTTTACGAAGACGAAGTTCAAGGATGCGTCCAGGTGGTTTTTTTTAAAAACGCGAGGGCGTCGCCCAGGAACCACATCCACCTCTTTTAAAGGCGCCCACCTCACCATGCAAAGATCCTCTGTGGTAATACGTGATGAGGACACCGTCGCCGCCAAGCCACTGGACAGGACGTCCACAAACGCATCATCTTTAACACAAGAGGGAGTAAAGACGCTCACCCACCACCCCACCAAGTGCTGTACTGTCTTTGTCTGAGAGAGTTTGGAATGTCATATGTCAGGAGACTCAATAGGCGATGCTGGGCCCAGAATGTGTATTGTGAATCACAAAATGAATCGACGACTTTATGTATATACATATATATATATATATATATATATATATATATATATATATATATATATATATATATATATATATATGGGGGCACAAACAGTTGTTGAAGACCACTTCTGGCGTGTATGAGCAAACCTGGGCGTGTTTGTCTTACCCAGTTCTTCAAGATTACCGTCGAGTCGTGGAGAACAATGGACCGGCTTCGGAGGGCACTTCCACTGGTTCAAAAGACCAGAAGTCCTGGTCCCTCACTCCAGCCGGGGAAACTCGAGGCTTCGCAAGGCTTCACTGGGTACTCAAGCAGCAACACTCCCCTTTCCCCCCCCCAAAAAAATAAGAAGACATCATTGATTGCTGATTGCCTCAGGGTCGTCCCCGTCGTGTTCAAGGGTGGTCGTTCAGTCGTGCTCAAGAGTCGTACCTTCTCTGGTGAAGCCAAAAAGCACGAGCACGAGGGAGTGGGGTGAGGTGGGTCTTCTCCCTCCCTCTCTCCACTCCCTCACCTGTGCACATTAAGCCCCAGCGGGGCAAAACCATCCCCCCGCCACCAACTGTGACCTCTACCCCTTCACTATCTTCCTGTGTCTTTGATTCTACCTTGGCATACCCCCCTCTCTCTTTCATCTTTGTCTCTACGTCTCTCTTTCTCCATCCTTCCTGAGAGAGAGAGAGAGAGAGAGAGAGAGAGAGAGAGAGAGAGAGAGAGAGAGAGAGAGAGAGAGAGAGAGAGAGAGAGAGAGAGAGAGAGAGATGATAGCTTTCCGATGAAATATATGAAGTCAATAATCCTCTCCGCATATATATATATATATATATATATATATATATATATATATATATATATATATATATATATATATATATATATTGGTCCAACGAGGTGGGGGGAGAACGTCAGTGTTTGTCGACCTTCTGCCGCAGTGATCCTGTGTTTAATGTACTTTTAATTCGTACAATAATGTTAGTACCACATCATCAGTGTATATAGTTGTCAAACAAACATTCATTGGGGATTTTAATGTGAATTACTGACTAGGCCAATCATATAAATCATTCATTCCAAGGGAAAAGTCATATTAGAAAGTTAAACCATATATATATATATATATATATATATATATATATATATATATATATATATATATATATATATATATATATATATATATCACAGCTCTCCCGGAGCGGAGCGGGGCGATGTCCTGTCATCAGCTGGGCTCTGTAGGTGATACATAACAGAGCCGCCCCTTAATAACTCAGGACCCGAACTAAATTTGCTGGTGAGCCGAATTGAGGTCGTGTGCAATACAGACGCGTCTTGCGTTAACTCCCCTGCATCTCAGGGGTTAAGTCCCCGTACCCTGGGTGTTGAGTGGTGCCATCTCTGGGGGGTTTATGTCGTCCTACTCAAGGGGGAGGGGGTGTTTAAGTCGTGGTACTCAAAGGGTTGACACGTGGGTCCAATACTGGACCTCATGACCTGCTAACCAACCCAGGTCATTGGGTTCCCGTACATGGTGTGGTGGGGACCTCTGACCTGATCCTTTAGAATCAGGTCAGTGGCACCGAGGCGAACATACCCGAAGGTCACAACGCCCTGTCTAAGAGGTCATACCGCTGGGTCAAGGGCGATAACCTAGGTCCCACTTTCTTTCAGACTCTACCCTCGGCTTTATCAATTGTTTTTCGCTAATATTCATCATTTCGTTTGCCTCTCGTACCTCACCCTCACTATCTCCTCCGTGTCTCCTCCCTCCCACACCCAGCTGTCTCCTCCCCTCCCCCCATTCATTTCTCTTGGATCCCTGTTCTTACTCATCTTCTCCCCCTCTCTTACTCTCCCATCTATTCATTTCACCGTTTCACGGATATCCTTTTGTTTCTTGTCCATTCCTGTCCCACATACTCTCTCTCTCTCTCTCTCTCTCTCTCTCTCTCTCTCTCTCTCTCTCTCTCTCTCTCTCTCTCTCTCTCTCTCTCTCTCATTGAAAATGACTTTAAAAACCTCTCGATCCTACCACCTCTAACCCCGCCCCTCTATTCCCAGCTCCCATACCCTGGCCTATCTCAACCATTTCCCTCCCACCTTAACAAAACCCAAAACCTAACTTTTCAAAGCCTCGCCCCCCCCCCCCTCTGCCCCACACCCACACACACAGTACCCCACAAACTGCTGAAGTTACACACACGCCTCGAGTACCATCTATTTCTGCAAACACTAGCTTCCCCCCCCCCCACCCGTCCCAACCACAATAGGGGAAACATTCGTACTGTGGCAACCCCTTCCACTCTCCAGTTGCTTTACCACACACACACACACACACACACACACACACACACACACACACACACACACACACACACACCTCCTAGCAACGCCCCTTCACACCAGAGGATTAAGCAGCTGGCTTGAGGCGGGCACAGGTGGAAATAAGTGTGTTGGCTGCTGGAGAGGAGCCAGCGACAGACCCCCACACGACAAGGGAACTGCATGGCTTAAAACACAGTAGACCTCTCGAGTACAGCGGCGCCCCGACCTGCCCACAGGTCCCCCACGACTGTGCCCGCCCGCCCTCCCGTCTTTACCTCCTCTGGTCTATGGTGCTTGGCGGCTCTGTCTCTCTAGATCGTCCGTCAATTACCAGGTCCCTTTGTCTCCCCGTCCGTCCCCTTTCATGAGGACGAAGACATCCGCCCTAGCTCTTGTATCTAGCGCCTTATGTGGCCTCCTGAAGTGTCGGGTTGCGACGCCCTCCACCGCCGCCGCCACCTGCTCCCTCACGCGGTGACACCCTCACACACATTTCACGTTACGTAAGGACGCTGTTCCTCTAGCCCCTCTGAACTACCTCCACCCCCCCTCAACGCCCCTCTCTATAAACCAGGGCGCGCACGTGCGCACCGTTCAACCATTTATCTCCTCGCCTGTGAGGACTTTCGCGCGCGCCTCGCTTCTCCCCTTCACGCATTCCTCCAGTTCACTCCGTGCAGACTGCACAAACACCTTCTCTTCCCGCTCTTTATTCTAAAACACCCTCTCGCTGAGCCTGGGTCGGTCTCTTTTCCACCCAGAACATCCACCAACGTGAGCAGAAAAACACTCCACATCCCCCCCTCTCTTCCTCACACATGGGGCGCGCATGGATTCGTCCAGTGAAGGCTGAGGGCTGGCTGGCCTCTCGCTCGTCACATATAGACAGCACTATACGACCCTGGTCATCTCCCTCCCTTTCATCAGCCAGGATCCTCCACAGCTGCTCCTCTAACTAAATGTGTAAATCGCACTTATTATCAAATCTCTCTCTCTCTCTCTCTCTCTCTCTCTCTCTCTCTCTCTCTCTCTCTCGCCCCACCGGCTGATCGATGATTGGTCAACAAACGTCGCGTCGTTAACTGCCTTGTTTACTAACAACACAAGAGGAAGGGGAGAGGGGGGGGGATTACCCTTGAATGTATGTGTCCACAAGTGTTGGGTGGATTAACGAGACGCGAGGACCAGCTGTTAGCGTGTGCGACGGCCTGTGCGCGTGTGACAGTTGTGGTGTGTGACGTGTGTGTGACAAGTGTGGTGAGTGACAGTTGCTGTGTGTGTGTGTGTGTGTGTGTGTGTGTGTGTGTGTGTGTGTGTGTGTGTGTGACAGCTATCGTGAGGTGACAGTTGCTAAGTTGTGACACTCGTATGACATGTATTGCACGTGGGGGGGGGGGGCTGTTGTGTCAAAAGTGTGTGACAGATGAACGTGACAGGCGTGCTGTGTGACAGCGTCTGTGTACAGCACATGTGTACGTATATTACACCTGTTCTGTGTGTGTGTGTGTGTGTGTGTGTGTGTGTGTGTGTGTGTGTGTGTGTGTGTGTGGGTGGGTGTGTGCATGTGTGTGTGTGTGTGTGTGTGTGTGTGTGTGTGTGTGTGTGTGTGTGTGTGTGTGTGTGTGTGACATGACCACAGCTATAGTATGTGTGAGAGCAACGCGAGGGGCAGCATCTCTCACGCGTGACAGCTGTCGAGCGTGAGAGGCATCCATGAAAGCTGTTATCTTTATGGAAGATTACGTGTGTATACAACACCTGTTTCGTGTGACATCTGGGGGTGTGGCAGAGGTGCGGGGTGACGTCAAGCAAGTAGATATTCCATCTTGCCAAATATACCTTCGACATGCAAACCATCCTCTCTCTCTCTCTCTCTCTCTCTCTCTCTCTCTCTCTCTCTCTATATATATATATATATATATATATATATATATATATATATATATATATATATATATATATATATATACCTCAACGTCCATCCATCTTAGATCCTACGTTACTAATAATATCAAAGGTTAAATTGGCTACAACGCCCCCCTTCTCCCCCTCCCCCGCCAGGCGGTTTAGATAGACATGAATCAACCCATGTATATATATGTATAAAACACCCTGAATGTATATGTATTAACCCCCCCCCCCCCTCCGACATTATGATCACAGCGGTAGGAACACAAAGCATAGCGTCTGCGTGCAACTTTTCTCCAAGCGTCTATTTATATGCTTGTAGCGGTTAGCGAGTGAGGCAGACAGACGCAAAGACGCTGTGGCACATCTTCGTCTGGCATTTAACCCAGCTGGGATGGACGGAACCTGTTGCCCATCTACCGCTACACTTTACCCCCATCTGTTGCACATATCATTACCTTCCCCTTGGTACTCTGTACTGACCTGAGTGTGTGTGGTGTGTGTGTGTGTGTGTGTGTGTGTGTGTGTGTGTGTGTGTGTGTGTGTGTGTGTGTGTGTGTGTGTTCTCCATTCGTTCATCTCTGTTTTATTATCTTTATCTTTCTTGGTGATGGACGAGACAGGTTCCGTAACACGGTGACAGATATCAAGTTGCCTTCATTGGGACGAAGCAAGGAGCCGCCTGCTCTTAATATCGTTTCCCTGTTGTTTTAAACCTCCGCTCTGAACAATGTCCCTCACCATCGTGACCAACTTAATGTCTAAGAGTTCTCTAGAGTGATCCCAGTCATCACACATTGACCAACGTAATGTCTAAGAGTTCTCTAGAGTGATCCCAGTCATCACACATCGACCAACGTAATGTCTAAGAGTTCTCTAGAGTGATCCTAGTCACCACACAGTCCTCTAAATAAAAAAAAAACTCAATCATTTACCAAAGTCTTAATGCAACACACTCACTCTAGCAACCTCAAGATTAGTCGAACAACTTTAACCTTTTGGACACAAACTCTTCAGCGGGGGCAGTATGACACGCCAGCCTGGCCTTCAACCTTCCTCCTGAAGGGCCGGATCAAAGCCCCGCGAAGAAGAAGAAGAAGAAGAAGAAGCCTCCTCCTCACCGAAGTGCTCAGGACGTTACAATCTTCACTCGAGCAAACTATCCCAAACATGTGGTTAATCCAGCCCGCCCGCCCGCCCGCCCGTCATTCCACACAAGGAACATTTCCAAAGTTAAATGCCACACGAACCCCTTGGACCTGGGGGCGAGGGGGGTTGCGGTGCTCGCGACGCGTCGTCCGGGGGGGGTGGGTTGGTGGGGGTACTAAAACAGGCTGAATGCCGTTCCTCGAGCACATTCCTGGGGGGGGGGCGCCTGTGGCTAACACCCCCCCCCCCCCCCCCAACAACTTGGGTGTTGATCCTACAGAGGCAAGACCAATGGGTGTCAGGGTTCGTATCCAGGCCATCAGCTTGGCGCACAGACTTGAGCAGCGCCTCCAAGTCATCCCACAGGAATCCCCCTGTCGAATCCCCTTACCCAACAACACCCCAGATACGAAGATATGCAACGTAATCTTGACGTGACTCGAATTATACCGCTACCCTGCGAGGCAGCCATAGCTAAACCTTACCCCGAACATATCATCTCTTGAATTATGTTTTGACGTCAACGCACCGCGGAGTAAAAAGACAACCTTCTCTAGCAGACCATCTCAGACGCACGGACCACCCCTCCCACTGTCTTCATATTGTATACTCTCATCACAGCAAGACATCCCTCCCTCCCCACATCTTCATATTGTATACCCTCATCACAGCTAGACATCCCTCCCTCCCCACATCTTCGACTCCTTTACATGACAAACGCTTAAACGATTCCCCTCCTTCTGTTCCTTCCTTCACAGGAGCAACCCTGCAGCAGGTGTCACCAGACGTGGACACCAGTGATGCCTCACGCCACCGCTTCCTCCCCGTCAACATTTCCTTGCTCCCCGCCTCCCTGGCCTCCTCCTGGTCCTTCCTCACATCACCACACACAAGGGCAACACCTCCCTATCCAAAGAACTTTCGGTATACAACACAATATACGCAATACAACCTTCTCCTTTATGACAGCGTTCGCCCTACCTGACGCGCACTGTCTGTCATTCCCCTAAGACGTGTGGAGGAACGCAACATAATCCCCCTCTTCACAACTCCTGCAGAGAACACCTCATCCCCTTGCAACACTCGAGGATCCTTCATCTTTCCTGGTCACGACTCACCCCCCCACACCCATACCAAGTACCCCCTGCAGCTTCTGTTGACACTTACCTTCCTCCTCCGACGCAGCCTTCGTGAAGTACTCGCCGAAGTCGTCCATCATCTCCGGGTCCGTCTCCGGGTTGTATTTCCCCACCTTCATCCGCGCCCGGAACTTCTGGACAGGCATCTTGCAGGCCGGTCCGTTGCTCCTGCTTCAGCTCGATGCCTGGGGTCCGTCGGACTTGTCCCTCCCTCTTCTCAGCGTCTGTGGGTCTCTCTGTTGTTCTGTTGCACCGCGCGGCGCCTCAGCGGACGCACAACCTGGCGTTATCTTTTCCTCTCTCTCTCAAATCCTCGGATATGACACAAGAGGAGGCACAGAAATATATCACAGGCCGCCCCACACACACACCCCCCGGGCCACCACTAGTGGCAGGCCTCTCCCTCACTTCACTGATGCACAGCACAACACAAGGGTAACTCGACGCTCGTTGCAACCACCTCAAAGCGCACTCTCTCCCATCCCGCGTGTGGCTGATGACCGGGACACAGAGGAGAGGAAGGGGGTCCCCTCTCACGACGCCCCTAGAGTGTGGTGGTGGTGCTGGAGTAGTGTGTGTGCCCACAACGACCGCTCCTCCTCGCCGCACATACACACACACACACACACACACACACACACTCTCACACCCGGCAACACACCAGTCCTTCGCCAGCTCCACCACCAGGCCCAGCCACAGGGCCTCCTGTCCCCACCTGTGGCGCCCCCCGACTCAGGAGGCTATTCCGCACCTTTTTATATTTTTTTTGTGTGTGTGTCAGTTCACCGACAATATATATGTATACAAAGGTGTAGCGGAGGAGGCCAAGAAGAGGCGGAGGAGGAGCAGGAGCAGCGGGGTTTGAAATCCCGCAGCAGGCGCTACTGCAGCAGAAGTCGCAGCAGGAGGAGGTAGTGGTGGAGAGAGAGAGAGAGAGGGAGGGGGGGTAGGCGGAGACGGTCGTTGGTGTTGAGACGTCGTTGGAAGCGTCAAGGCGCGCGGGAGGCAGCCGCCACAGCTCCCGCTCTGAGCCAACAATGGTCGAATTCCTGGCAAAAACGCAACACCGCACACCGAAAATAATCACCCACACGAATGGTACAATCTGAAAACGGGACGTCGGGCATGTTGCTCACACCGTCCTCCTCCTCCTCCTCCTCCTCCTCCTCCCGTAGTTCGGTCTCCACCCCACCCCCTGTCACGGCCCGGGGGGTGTCATGCGGGGTATGACAGAGGCGGTGCGTCCTGTCACAGTGACAAGTCGGAGCGGACGGAACCCCCCGCTGCCCTGCCCACCTCAACCTCAACCTATCATTTCTTCCCTCCTTTGACGTTTGACACCCCCCCTCCGCCTCAACACCTCCCCCCCCCCTAACTACAGTTGGCAACCGCCCTTCCATATTGCATCGCTCGCGGTGAAACGCAAGAGTATAACCGAACCCCCCACACCTTTTCCCCTTCCCACCCCATCGCGGCCTGCCTCTCCACACACGACCCCTGTGAGAGGAGGCGCTCCCCTCCCTTCCCTCCCTCCTGCTTCGACGCACTCGAGGATCGTGAAACGCCCTCCCTCGTCAAGCACAGACAATACCTAGATGCTCCCGAGGATGCATAAAAAAAGGGGGGACGGGGGCCCCAATCACCATCGCCACTCAGGGGCCCCCGTCGACACCAGGTTTAAAATCCGTCAGCGTCATCCCCCTGAACATGAGAGAGCAAATCTACCCACACCCACACACCTGAAAAAATAATAACCTTACGTACAGCTGATTTTGTACGCCCGAGACGCTTATACATACATACATATATACATCCAGTCTCTCGCGCCCCCCTTAGAGGGTATATTCAAAACTCTCTCTCTTTCTCTCTCTCTCTCTCTCTCTCTCTCTCTCTCTCTCTCTCTCTCTCTCTCTCTCTCTCTCTCTCTCTCTCGCTCCTGTCGTAACCCCGTCAGAGAAGACCAGCACCGGGGTACTATCACAGGGGGGGGGGATTCCTAGGGGTCCAATACGGGGAACCCTGGGGTCCAATACGGGGAACCCCTGGGGGCCAATACGGGGGAGCCCTGGGGACTCATACGGGGGACCCCTGGGGGCCAATACGGGGGACTCTGGGGACTCATACGGGAGACCCCTGGGGGCCAATACGGGGGAGCCCTGGGGACTCATACGGGGGACCCCTGGGGGCCAATACGGGGGAGCCCTGGGGACTCATACGGGGGACCCCTGGGGGCCAATATGGGGGACCCTGCCGACCAAGACACGGGAACCTGGGGGACCAATACAGGGGAACCTGGGGGACGAATGATACACAATATTCCGTACTACAAAATATTCCTCTAGATAGAACATTCCGTTATACAGAACATTCCGTTATACAGAACATTCCGTTATACAGAACATTCCGTTATACAGAACATTCCGTTATACAGAACATTCCGTTATGCAGAACATGAGTTCAGCACATCATTGCGCAACAAAGAACACTTCCTAATGAACATTCCATCATGCGAAACATTCATAAATACAGACCATTCAGTAGTACAGAATATTCGTGGTAATGCAGAAGATCCAGTAGTACAGAATATTCAGTATTACAGAATATTTCGTGGTAATACAGAAAGATTCAGTGATACAGAATATTTCGTGGTAATACAGAAGATTCAGTAACACAATATTTCGTCGTAATACAGAAGATTCAGCAACAGAGAATATTTCATGGTAATACAGAAGATTCAATGATACAGAATATTTCACATTACACAGTCATCTCACTGTACCCGGACGACATCTGTACCGTCGTGCGATCGGAACGCTTCGGTCCCTGTACCATTCGTTACACGACCCGCCTCTCTGACGTCGTCTATATAAGGGTATGAAACGTCCTCTCCAACGTACGTACATGTGATGACGTCATGCGGAGGGGGGCCACCGTACGTACATGTGATGACGTCATGCGGGGTGGTCTTCTTTTTTTCCTATAAGGCCGTCCACGTGACCAGACCCTCCGGGGTCTTGTTATCTCCAAACGACCGACCATCGGACCCCTCCTTCGTACGAAGCTGGTTCACTCGTGGCGACACCTTGTTCTCACCTCACGTACGACTGTATTCATCCAGGGTGATCATATTTCTCGAACACTCACTGCTACCATCGTTACAGGTAACCATCCCCCGCCCCCCCCTCCCTCCGTTTTCGTTCGGTTAATTTCCAACCCTTCCCCCCCCCACCCCGTTTTTTTTTTTTTCCCTGCTAATTTCATGTTTCAGTTGAAAGATTCAGTGGTGGTGATTCGACCGGAAATAGTCGTTGAGCTGTGAGCGCCGTGCACCTCGTCCCCGAGGCGCTGTGTCTTTCTCTTTATTTTCGTCGTATGAATCAACTTATTTTCTGTGCAACAATGTCTGGGGTACACACACACACACACACACACACACACACACACACACACACACACACTGTGTGGTATCGCTCGCTCGCTCGCTCGCTCGTGGAATCTCCACCAGAGAATGTGATTCGGTCGTTAGCGAGAATGGTCTCTCCTACTGGTTGGCCCGCAAGCCTCTGAAAGGGTTAGAAGGTCTCTGGTTGGTTGGGCTGTTTAGGGACTATTAACTCTAATGGTCATCAAGGCCGTCAACGTCATGTTATAACTACTAGTAACAATAATTATCAATGACCTCCTTCTTCGGATATTCAATATAATTCTAAGACCATACACATTGTACGCGTGACCCTTCCCTCATATAACACTATATATCAGATCAAATTAAGTTACACTTAGTACTAAAGTTGATGGCCAAATTACCTTATGTAATTCAACCCACTGAATCAATACTACCTTCACCTTCCTAATACCAGTTCACCAATGTAATTCATGTTTCATTCCCGCAATCAGTGTTCAAAATGGAAAATAATACAGACCCTTTGAGAATACCTAAGAATCATATCGATGTCATCAGACTATAAAGAGAGTCATCTGTTGGCTATATGAGGATTGAACAATGGCTCGAAGTGTAATACAATGATTGTTAATGAGCGTTCAACAATTATCATAAAAAAAAATATATTATGGCAATAATCCTTATACTGTGGTAACTTTAATGTACAAATGGTGGCTCGATGTTATGCTGGAACACCCTCACTTTCTCTTGAATAACGACATTGAAACTATGTCGGAATAAGAATGTTCAAGCAGACCAGATTGCTTCAGTTTACCTAAAAGAAGGAAGAAAACGGTACCTTGTGAAATTCAGAGAAAACGTACAGGGAAAACGATAGCATATGGGATACACACTTATCCATCTACCATATGTTGTACGCTTATCTATCTTTTTGCTGTATCTCATCATTATCCGTCGACATATGGGTAATACTAATAGTATTCTATGCTAGAAATAACCATCGTCCATCTTCCACCATGGTCTCTCTGATCACCTCAGCATATATAACTTCCCTTCCTTACCATATGGAACATTAAAACGTTGTATCAACACCGACTCTAATACCATTTCTGAATAATGATGATGTTGATAATAGAATTTCCTTCATTATGTAAAAGTTCAGCTGTGGTGACCTTTGGACGCAAAACATGACATGTTATTCATGTGTTTACTGGTGCATACTGAGCATACAAATGAAGGTGTAACGAATAATCATTGGTCAAATCTTTCATATATATATATATATATATATATATATATATATATATATATATATATATATATATATATATATATATATATATATATATATATATATATATATATATATATCGATTAAATAGGAAAAACTAAATGTATGCGTAATGCTCTCACATATATCACTAATCATTCATATAATTTACACTAAATAGGGTTTCCTGAATCGCTGACATGTAATGTATCTTAAGATAAAACCTTACGAATCTGACAGACTGATAAAAACTACAAAATTCATAAAATAAATAATTAGTGCAATAGATTAATCGTTACCCCACGATATACAATTTTCTCTCATTCTGAACCGCTTCGTTTTCTGTGAAAAGACGAAGATAATAGTTTTCTTTCAATCAGAAAAGCAGCGTTTTCTACGAGGTAGAGGAACCCCTAACTCAAGTAGATTTTCCAAGATACATGCAAGCCTGACAAGGGTTTGTACCGTTACAAAAGTCTATGATACACATATTACTGTTTCAGTAGAAATATGATAGAGTAAATTTAACTGCGTGTCAAATCATTGTGTGGTTTACGAAGCGTGGATGAAAAATGAAGAAATCTATCGACATTTTCTAATAGAACAACCACTAAATTCAAAATACTGGGCAAATGAATACGCACAGAAAAGAAAAACCAATGGGATTCATAATAACAGAGCACCACAATGAATCAAACTAGCCTCGGCCATATAACATAGTCTAGCATAAAGTAACGTTTTCTCTCATGCTAAAGGTTATAATTTTCTACAATGGATACGACCCCCAACTATAGCATATTTTTCAGCAAATCTAACTTTATCATGATTATTGTAATATGGCAGTAAACGATAGACATTACTGCTTCAGTACGCTGTTAATTTTATATATATATATATATATATATATATATATATATATATATATATATATATATATATGATCATAGTTTTCGCGTTAGGGCAATATCCGATCACATCCATTCCCTCGCTGTCATGTGCAATGCACCGACACCACAGCTCTCTATCCATAACCAGGTCCCGCAGACCTTCCCAGGGTTGACCCCAGAAGATTAGAAAAAAAAAAAAAAAAATTGGACGAGTCTCCCAGCTGTTCCTTGACGACCTCTATGACGCAAGCAGGTGAATTACGACGTTCACAGATACGACCCTCCCACCTCCCTCTTACGTCACAAATACGACCCTCCCACCTCCCTCTTACGTGAACAAGGAAAGAGAGAGAGAGAGATGATCTGCCCACGTACCACAGCATCACCAGGCCAACCAACCAACCAACCATGAGCCCGATATGCAAATCCGAGGCGGTCGCTGGCGAGGCGGGGACCAGGCCCCCGCTGAAGATGACGTGGGGAGGGAGGAGGGAGGGAAGAGGGAGGGAAGAGGGAGGGAAGAGGGAGGGGGGTTCGATTCTTCATACCACTCATTGTCCTGGCGATGGCGGGCCCAGACGACCAGCGGGGTCTGCCACAGACGCCAGGGCTGGACACCAGGGCATCAATCCTCCCTAACTACCCCAGAGAGAGAGAGAGAGAGAGAGAGAGAGAGAGAGAGAGAGAGAGAGCCAGTACATTAGTTTCCAGTTCATACTACAGTTCCCTGAGCCTGACATCACCCTGTCAGTTAAAGTAAACAAATAAATCAACTGATACACATTTATGAATAAAGCAATACAAAAAATTAAGATTCAATATATATATATATATATATATATATATATATATATATATATATATATATATATATATATATATATATATATAATCATATGTTTCCAGGATATTGTGTGGTATAAATCACATCAAAATTACTTTACATCTCACGACTGAATCATTAACAAACTCAAGACTCATAAAGTGGAGGCTAATGAACCTCCTTCACACCCACATAGAAGGAACCAGACTTGGTGCCATCACCAAAAAGGAAGGAGAGATCAGAGGGAAAATATAGGTAACGGTTGCAAAAAAAGAAAAAAAATCAGAAGTGTTAAAAAACTGTCCTGAAATTTCCCTCGACCCGAAGCAAGAGAACTGTTGACTGAGGACGACCAATGGGCAGTCAAATTGATACAGCAAACATGAGATAGAAATTAAAGAGAAAATGCTGGAAAATACGAGAATAAGCATAACCCAATCAAAATACATAAAAGAATACATATGATCAAAAATTCAGCAATGAATATTAAGTTCATAAAATACCTCTTATTCCAAAGGGAAGAAAACGAGGAAATAATAATAATAATAATACCAATAATAATAATAATAATAGTAATAATAATAATAATAATAATAATAATAATAATAATAACAATAATGATAATAATAATAACAATAATAATAATAATAATAATAATAATAATAATAATAATAACAATAATAACAATAATAATAATAATAATAATAGTAATGAAAATAATAATAATAATAATGATAACAATAATAATAATAATAATAATAATAATAATAATAATAATAATAATAGTAATGATAATAATAATAATAAAAAGGGGTAAAAGTGTTGAAAGATCAGAGAATCTTGAGGATTAAATGATCTTTGTGAGAGACACAATGGTGCTTCGCGTGGCACCGCCCGCCGCCGCCCGGAGGAAACCGGTAGTGTAAGGGAGGGGGGAGGGGAGGGGAGGGGAGGGGAGGGTGTCATTAAGGCGAGGAGTGACCCCCCCCCCTCCCCACAAACAGCCACTATATCAACCACTACAATGGAGCCAGGGAGGCGAGCCGCGGTCACTCCACCATTTGCCATCCGTTCCTCTCGCCCCTGAAATAGAAAACGGTATCCGGCGCCGCCGACGCCGCCAGGGGGGGTTTGGTAGCCTCCTAACGCCCCCCCCCCCCCTATCCCTCTCGCCCGCGTTTTCGCTCGAGCCTGAAATAGAAAACGGGGTCATGGTCCCCCAGGACTACTGTATCACATTCTTCGCAGCTGATTTCTCACTTGGGTACGACGGTACGACCTTTGTGGACGACGGTACGAACGACCCAAGGGTATCAGAGCTTGACCATACACACACACACCCATATATATATATATATATATATATATATATATATATATATATATATATATATATATATATATATATATAACAAACTTAAAGCACAATCTACCATGCTTTGGGCTTCTCTATTAAGAAAATAAGAAGTAAATCAACTGTTAAAATACAAGAACTGTGCCACACCTGATGTTCTGTACCAAAAAAGATTTAATCACGTAAGAGTTGAACTCGAAGAACAAGAACACTTCCCCTGACCCATAACAGGGACAGGCATGAGGCAAATGGGTATCTAAAATACGCGGGAGTTTCAATGAAAGTATTCTCCAAATGGCAAAACTGTCCACAAAAGACATATGAGTGAGTCGTACACGTACGACAACTTCTGTGCCAGTCGTACGATGGCCTCAAACCTCCATGTCCGATAAGGTTCATTTGAATGGGTTTTTTCTTCTCTATTTCTTTTGTCCTTTTCATATTTTTTTTTCCTAACCTTCTAATATTATTTGACACAACTCCTTGCTCGACCAGGCTCACCAGAGCGGGCCAAGAGGCTCATCCGATCCTTCAAACAGATATCCTCTAACCCTTTGAATACCACATTTAACCCTTCCATGCTTCAATTTACATAATTCCCTGAGGAGGGATCCTCCAAAGCTAATGTCAGTGGACGACTGTATGATCTCTCTGAGGAGGAGGAGGAGGAGGAGGAGGAGGAGGAAGAGGAGGAGGAGGAGGAGGAGGAGGAGGAGGAGGAGGAGGAAGAGGAGGAGGAGGAGGAGGAGGAGGAGGAGGAGGAGGAGGAGGCGTATGTAAACCCTACTGAACTGATCCTCGTTAATCCATCCTAGACCGATTCAAAGATTAAAGTAAGAAGTCCTTATACGTTCTGCTGGGGTCATACAACCCCTCAGTCTTTGAGTGATTAATACCATCTGACGAGCAACACTTAAGGTTTACAGACCTAGATTCCCCTCACTTTCCCCTCACTGGTGTAGATCTACATTCCCCTCACCCTCCACACCCCCTATACGTGTTGACATACAACACACGAGTCATATCTTTCATGTTTCCAAATGGTTTATCTCTGATGAAAATGAGGGAGGGGTAAGAAGAACAAAATCTGAAACGTCACCACATCTGTCATGAATAATATTCTGCTTTTGTTAAATTCATATAAGACTTCGGAAACCTATATTAAGAAAATCTGATATAAGACTGATCGTTCCAAAGGATCCAAAGCCATATACCCCAATCGATCCTTTTATTCGATGAGGTATTTCATCATATTAAACACAACACACACACACACACACACGTTTTGAGGGAACAGAAAACCCACTTCAGCAGGAGGCATTACATGGCTGCCTGACCTACACCCACCCCCCCTGCATGGACCTGAGTTGACCTGTGAAGACCTGAGTTGACCTGTGAAGACCTGAGTTGACCTGTGAAGACCTGTAGGGGGTAACATACTTACCCGGAGAAGATTCCCTGGTGTTGATGGACGCTGCAGGAGGGAAAGCAGAGGGTGAGGGAAAGAGAAGTCAAGGGGTGAGTGCGAGCAGCTAAGGGGGTGTGGAGAGGGGAAACTAAGGGATGGAAAGCTAAGGGTCAAGAGGTAGAACATCAAACAGACCTAAGGGTTAGAGTTGACAGGAGTGTGAGGTAAAGACGTGCCGTAGATTAAGGGGAGCTGAGGGTGGAGCTGACAGGGTGAGGACCAGGGTGATGGTTGACCTACATGGGAGGGTGAGAGACTTAATGGGGGAGATGGCAGGTAGGTCAGGGGAGATGCAGGGGTCACGGGAAGAGACAGAGAGACACGTCCAGTACCTGTGGATGAAACAAGAGAAAAATCTTAGTAATCAATAATGATAAAAATAATGATAATAATAATAATAATAGTAATAATAATAATAATAACAATGGACGCCAATTAATGGTGGCATGTGCCAAATTTGTACATGATATTAGTCAAAGCTTCTGTGATAAAACTATCTCTGAAAATCATGAAATGTTAAGATACGACACGTGTAAGTAGGACTCTTTTATTTCACATCTTTTGCGCTACCTCGCAAACGCGGGAGACAGCGACAAAGCAAAATAAAAAATAAAAAAAATAATATAATATAATATATATATATATATATATATATATATATATATATGTATTCCTGGTAAATTATATGGGAGGGTATTGATTGAGAGGGTGAAGGCATGTACAGAGCATCAGATTGGGGAAGAGCAGTGCGGTTTCAGAAGTGGTAGAGGATGTGTGGATCAGGTGTTTGCTTTGAAGAATGTATGTGAGAAATACTTAGAAAAGCAAATGGATTTGTATGTAGCATTTATGGATCTGGAGAAGGCATATGATAGAGTTGATAGAGATGCTCTGTGGAAGGTATTAAGAATATATGGTGTGGGAGGCAAGTTGTTAGAAGCAGTGAAAAGTTTTTATCGAGGATGTAAGGCATGTGTACGTGTAGGAAGAGAGGAAAGTGATTGGTTCTCAGTGAATGTAGGTTTGCGGCAGGGGTGTGTGATGTCTCCATGGTTGTTTAATTTGTTTATGGATGGGGTTGTAAAGGAGGTAAATGCAAGAGTCCTGGAAAGAGGGGCAAGTATGAAGTCTGTTGGGGATGAGAGAGCTTGGGAAGTGAGTCAATTGTTGTTCGCTGATGATACAGCGCTGGTGGCTGATTCATGTGAGAAACTGCAGAAGCTGGTGACTGAGTTTGGTAAAGTGTGTGGAAGAAGAAAGTTGAGAGTAAATGTGAATAAGAGCAAGGTTATTAGGTACAGTAGGGGTGAGGGTCAAGTCAATTGGGAGGTGAGTTTGAATGGAGAAAAACTGGAGGAAGTGAAGTGTTTTAGATATCTGGGAGTGGACCTGTCAGCGGATGGAACCATGGAAGCGGAAGTGGATCATAGGGTGGGGGAGGGGGCGAAAATTTTGGGAGCCTTGAAAAATGTGTGGAAGTCGAGAACATTATCTCGGAAAGCTAAAATGGGTATGTTTGAGGGAATAGTGGTTCCAACAATGCTGTATGGTTGCGAGGCGTGGGCTATGGATAGAGATGTGCGCAGGAGGATGGATGTGCTGGAAATGAGATGTTTGAGGACAATGTGTGGTGTGAGGTGGTTTGATCGAGTAAGTAACGTAAGGGTAAGAGAGATGTGTGGAAATAAAAAGAGCGTGGTTGAGAGAGCAGAAGAGGGTGTTTTGAAATGGTTTGGGCACATGGAGAGAATGAGTGAGGAGAGATTGACCAAGAGGATATATGTGTCGGAGGTGGAGGGAACGAGGAGAAGAGGGAGACCAAATTGGAGGTGGAAAGATGGAGTGAAAAAGATTTTGTGTGATCGGGGCCTGAACATGCAGGAGGGTGAAAGGAGGGCAAGGAATAGAGTGAATTGGAGTCATGTGGTATACAGGGGTTGACGTGCTGTCAGTGGATTGAAGCAAGGCATGTGAAGCGTCTGGGGTAAACCATGGAAAGCTGTGTAGGTATGTATATTTGTGTGTGTGGACGTGTGTATGTACATGTGTATGGGGGGGGGGGGGGTTGGGCCATTTCTTTCGTCTGTTTCCTTGCGCTACCTCGCAAACGCGGGAGACAGCGACAAAGAAAAAAAAAAAAAAAAAAAAAAAAATATATATATATATATATATATATATATATATATATATATATATATATATATGTGTGTGTGTGTGTGTGTGTGTGTGTGTGTGTGACCAGTGAGACCTTTGGTGGAGGTGGCAAAGAGAAAACGAAGACATTAACGAGTTATGTTATAATGGCACACAGATCTGCCTCATCCTCTCACATTTCTTACTGGTTTCCCTTCAGGACAACAGAACGAAGCAAAAGGAGGCAAGCGAAGCTGCCTACGTTACCACCTCAGCCCTGACTGAAGAAGACGACTGGTGAGGGCCTCCTCCTTCCCTCAGCTGGTGTTGTGGATGGCTCGGTGGTCGTCTTCATGGTAAGTTCCCCCCTGGTCGTTTCCTTGTATGTGACATGTGGTGGTCAAGGCATGGAGAGAGAGAGAGAGAGAGAGAGAGAGAGAGAGAGAGAGAGAGAGAGAGAGAGAGAGAGAGAGAGGAGAGAGAGAGAGAGAGAGAGAGGAATCAATCATAACTGATGAAGGGGAAATGCAAATAGAGAACACAAAAAAAATGATAAGGAAGAGAGTAAAGAGAATGATAGAATTAAGAAAAGCAGGAAGGAGGAATAATAGCAGAGAGAGGAAGAAGAAAAGGTGTAGGCAATATATATATATATTTTAGTCCAGGGAGGTAAAAAAAATATCTATGCGGTGTGCGGGGAGGAACAGGCTGGAGGAGGAACCGGTAGCGCCTCCAATGCCATCGTCATCAAAAACTCATCGACCTCAGGAGGCAGACAACCTCAGCCAGCGATCACGAGATCTCAACCTGCCTTTAATAACCAGGCATCACCACACACACACAGCCTCCCTGCCCCCGAGCGTGCCGCGGTATAGGATCCTCGACCTCATCCACCTCCTCCCACCCTCACTCGAAACCCCTGTGGCTTAGCACTCTCTATAGCTACTACCTCCCCCACCTCCTCTGGCTAACGCTTGCTACCTCCCCACCTCCACAATCTCCCCACAGATGCCCTGTACCGGGAGAGTGAATGGTGGGGAGGAAGAGGGAGAGGGTGAGGCAGCAGTAGGTCGGGGTGAGGGTGAGGCACAGACCCACATCGCCTCTCTACCGCCTCTCCAACCTCCAACACCGGGTCTCAGGCCCCTCAGAGAGGGAGTCCACCAATTCCACTCAGTAGATATATACAGAAAATTTTCAGAGGATGCGATACGTGAACGTATCTACACTACCGTCTCCAACGAGGTGTTCACGTACCCCTACACCCCACACACACACAACGAGGTGTTCACCCACCCCTACACCCCACACACACACAGCGAGGTGTTCACCCACCCCTACACACCACACACACACAACGAGGTGTTCACCCACTCCTACACCCCACACACACACAACGAGGTGTTCACCCACCCCTACACCCCACACACACACAACGAGGTGTTCACCTACCCCTACACCCCACACACACACAACGAGGTGTTCACCCACCCCTACACCCCACACACACAACGAGGTGTTCACCTACCCCTACACCCCACAACGAGGTGTTCACCCACCCCTACACCCCACACACACACAACGAGGTGTTCACCTACCCCTACACCCCACACAGCGAGGTGTTCACCCACCCCTACACCCCAAACACACACACAACGAATTGGCTTCGTATGGAAAGAAATATAAAACTCCTCCTTACAATTCCTATCATATATCCTCAAGATGTTGGCAGGGTTGAGCCCACCCTCATACATCCTCTAACTATACTAACAATAAAACGCGAGACCCCCAGCCATAAACTATCGCACGTAAACAACGAGGAAGCCATAAACCTCTTCATAAGTTAAGACGAAAAGAAGAAAAAAAGAAAATAAGAAGTTCCTTAATCTGTTTTCTATATAACTGATATGAAGCCCCTTACGTTTTCTATACTGTAAATCTGTCGCCAGCAGATATCTGGAAGGTAGGTAAAAAAAAAACTACCACGAAGTGAACCCATGCCAAATGTCGTCATTAAATCACTAACGACGCGTAATGTTAGGGGGGGAAAAAAAAGGGAAGGTTGTTAGCACCTTTAACGACCTAATTGATCAGAAGCGTGAAAAGCGTGATCGGGAGCAGCTCAGCTCGTGTCCCTTACCAATCACTGCGACCAATCCTTGTTCCAGTGTGCGAGGTGCACTTGAGCAGTACCTCCCAAGTGCACTTTCGTGTAATAATCACATCATCAGGGGAGACACAAGAGAGAAATATAAGTCAGTTGATATACATCGATGATATATATATATATATATATATATATATATATATATATATATATATATATATATATATATATATATCACGTGTTTACGATGTAAATACTGACTCCAGCAAACAACCTTGTGGTACACCAGGTCAACTGTTACTGCATCTGTCCATACCCACGTACTGTCAGAACCTCCCTCCAGTGTGTGTGTGTGTGTGTGTGTGTGTGTGTGTTTGAGAGAGAGAGAGAGAGAGAGAGAGAGAGAGAGAGAGAGAGAGAGAGAGAGAGAGAGAGAGAGAGAGAGAGAGAGAGAGAGAGGTTAAGATTCCAGTGAAATCGACCACAGAACAACATGTCTGTCGTCAGCGAGGCAGCGGCCGTCCCCGTGGTGCTGAACACGGTCGCATCTCCGTACAGAAGAAAAGATATCCCCCTTCACCATCTCCCTGCCTCCTCTTCCTTTCCCCCATCCTCACCATCCCCATTTCCCTTTCCAACTTCCCCCCCTCCTTTCCCCTACCACCATCCTTGCTCCCTGCACCTCCCCCCGGGTTTTTTTTTTTTTTCTTATGCCTTTACGAAACCTTCATAACTTTCAAGAGAGAGAGAGAGAGAGAGAGAGAGAGAGAGAGAGAGAGAGAGAGAGAGAGAGACGCAGTAATCATCACGCCGCGTGACGCACACTACGTGGATGCGATGTAATTAATGAAAGACAATGAACCACATGTTTACCCCCCCCCCCCAATTATCTTTCCTTCATCTTTTTTCCCCCCTCCAATTTACGGGACTCT
The DNA here is from genome assembly GCF_036320965.1 of Panulirus ornatus. Classification (NCBI taxonomy): domain Eukaryota; kingdom Metazoa; phylum Arthropoda; class Malacostraca; order Decapoda; family Palinuridae; genus Panulirus; species Panulirus ornatus. Next base: position 9,361,209 of record NC_092282.1, read on the forward strand.
TCCTATCCCATCCCGTCCCGTCCTGTTCATTCCTTCCCACACCTCAGCATCCCTCCCTCCCTCCTTCCCTCCTTCCTTCCCTCCTCGTGTAACCCTTCTTCAGCCTCGGTCCTCCACTCCCCCACCAATTCCTCCTCGAGATTACGATACAATCATGAACCACCAGGCGGCCATAACTGTGTCCCAGGGGGGGCGGGGGACCATCCCGGGGATGGATCCCCCCCCCCCCCCCCCCCCCCCCAATTCGGGAGCGTCCCGAGAGAAGCCGTCCCAGGCACGGCACGGCGTGGCGCGGCGCGGGGGTCCTACCTAAATCAGGAACCGCTTCTGGAGGCGTCTGGAGGAGGCCGCTCGACCCTAGGGCGTCGTTCATGGGGTAGGTCTCTCGAAGGGCCTGTGCTCCTGAGGGAGGAGAGAGAGAGAGAGAGAGAGAGAGAGAGAGAGAGAGAGAGAGAGAGAGAGAGAGAGAGAGAGAGAGAGAGAGAGAGAAGAAAAAAAAAGGGGATCGTACATTTGCCACCCAACCGTAAGCCATCATCAACCATGCGCCACCATGAGCCACGAGACATCAACGGAAATAACGGTCGCAACAAATTCAAATTCAAAAGTGTAACAGCTTATTTTTTTCCTCTCTTTTTTTTGGGGGGGAGGATGTTCCCGTTTTCCTTACAGTGCTTATTACGCCCCCTGAGCACGACGGTACGACCCTTGAGTACGATGGTACGACCCTTGAGCACGATGGTACGACCCCTCGAGCACGATGGTACGACCCTTGAGTACGACGGTACGACCCTTGAGCACGACGGTACGACCCTTGAGTACGACGGTGCGACCCTTGAGCACGACGGTACGACCCTTGAGTACGACGGTACGACCATTGAGCACGACGGTACGACCATTGAGCACGACGGTACGACCCTTGAGCACGACGGTACGACCCCTCGAGCATGACGGTACGACCCTTGAGTACGACGGTACGACCCTTGAGTACGACGGTACGACCCTTGAGTACGACGGTCTGTCCTATGACGTAGGGGAAAAAAAACAAAAGTGTAACGCGCAACCCACACCCACCAGCGACGTTGGGCTCGGGGAGAAATGCGATAATGGCCCTTGGATCCCTAATGACCAGAGGCGAAAGTTACTATGTCGTAGCTACATCGTTACCATAATTTTCCCGTACAGTGTTGCCACACTTTCACCATCGGCAGAATATATATACATACACACACACACACACACACACACACACACACACACACACACATGTGTGTGTGTGTGTGTGTGTGTGTGTGTGTGTGTGTGTGTGTGGTACTATTGGATCTTGTGACGTCACGTGGTTCCCTTTTTACATACGTAACCATACACATACGTACATATATATAAACACACACACACACACACACACACACACACACACACACACACAAAGAACGTAATTTGTATATGGACTGGATGCCAGGGTTGAGAGAGAGAGAGAGAGAGAGAGAGAGAGAGAGAGAGAGAGAGAGAGGAGAGAGAGAGAGAGAGAGCTCTTATCCTGTGATATTCTGGGCCCGCCAGCGGCGTGTCAGCGCGCATGCGTGCCCTCGGGGTGAGCCATTTTGGAACAAATAATGACCTTTTTTTTTCCAGCTGGAGTGAAGTACATGATGGTGACGTTGTGGCCTTATGGGGGATGATTACTGGTGACGGGGTCAAGTACTACTGCGCAGGGTCACCGCGCAGGGAAGGTCAAGTGAAACTCTGGCAGGGGGACTGGTGGCAAAGTTGGTAGCCCTGAGCTGTGAAATAGCTGGCAACCCTGAGCTGTGGTGATGGTGGCACAGTTGGCAACCGTGAGCGTTGGTGATGGTCAAGTTGGCAACCGTGAGCGATGGTGATGGTCAAGTTGGCAACCCTGAGCGTTGATGATGGTCAAGTTGGCAACCGTGAGCGTTGGTGATGGTCAAGTTGGCAACCCTGAACTGTGGTGGCGATGGTGATGAGGAAATGAACAGAAAGCACCGTGAAAGCAGCGCGAGGGAAAGAAAACGTACTCTGAAAGCAGAGATAAAGAAGGTGAAAGCAGGGATTACATGAAAAAATAAAGAGGGAGGAGGGGAGAATGTGTAACAATTAACATGACGAAGGAAAGGAAGGAAGGAAGGAAGGAAGGAGGCATAGGGAAAAAGACTTCCTTTCCCAAATGCAGTCTTGGGGTGGACTCGAGCGAGGACGAGCTAAGATGCTGTTTGGGTTGCTCACCTTCAGGTAAGGACGAGCGGGAAGGGCTCCTGTGCGGGTAGAGGGACATAGGTATGGGTGTCAGGCAATGTACGGGTCAGGGGAGGGAGAGAGGCAGGGAGGCGAGAAGGGCGAAACTATAAATGCCATCTCTTCCCTTCGTCTCAGGTACGTTTTGGCAACTTTGACGAGCGCGTGAAGTCCGAATGAGATCAGTTATGTCTGTAGTTTACGCTAAGACGTTACCACTGGTGTAGAGAGACCTTATGTTATATTCCTGATGAAAATGGAAGGCGGTGGAGCACTGCCCTTCCTGTCGAGATGAGATCCGTGCTTGAGGTGTTTGAAGAGTGAGGGTTGTGACTGTGGCGCGGATGGTGCGTGTGTGCGACGGTGTGGGATGACAGAGAGGCGCAGCACCACCACGCGAGCATGACTACGGAGGGCAGAGCTGGGCCGACAGAGGAGACATAGGCGGGTGAGACTCGCATCTTACACGTCGTCTTCAAGTGAGGACGACTTTGTGGCCTGGTGATCGGGACGTTCACTGGTACCGAACGGGAATGAAACACGGCGAGGGCGAGGTCATGGCACTGAGGGGAACTTATCTTATGATGGCTGTCCTACCTCACTGGGTGAGAGGGAGGTGATCAACATCATCTGGTGTTGAGGTGGGGAACCGAAGAATCACCTTGATGGAGCAATGAGCTGGATGACCCAGGGTGTAAGTTAAGCCGTGAATGGGTGAAAGCCCTTAGAAAACTAAAACCCACGTCAGTCTTACGTATCTGGGGGGACAGCTGTGTGGCACACTTGCCCAGCGCTGCCGGGGTGAGGCATACCGTCCTAGTCAAAGGCTCTGCTGGGATCAGGGGCGTCCGGGAGCGAAGGAAACACCTAGGACATAAAAGTTTAAGGGAGATGACGCTGCCGGGAGAGAGAGAGAGAGAGAGAGAGAGAGAGAGAGAGAGAGAGAGAGAGAGAGAGAGAGAGAGAGAGATTGGAGATTGGTCATCCTCGGCCCAGGGTGGGAGAGAAAAGGTTTCCTTGATCGAGTGTTTTGATTTCCTTGCGAAAAAACCCGAGCCAAGGAGATTACGTGGGATTGGTGTTGCAGTAGTAGTAAAATGACTCGGGGGGTGAGGAGTGAACAGAGAGAGATCTCTCTGTGTGGCTGTAAAACCCAAGTACAGATCAACAGTGTTTTGCAGTTTACATTTTTTTTTCTTCTCTGAGATCTGAGGGTACGTTTTTCTTGGCTGTGTTGTGTGTGTACGTGTGTGTGTGTGTGTGTGTGTGTGTGTGTGTGTGTGTATTGAGGTTACACTCTCACTTCACTTGTCGACGTCCTGTGAAGGCTTTTAAGGAGTCATACGGGCATAATTCCATCGTAAAGTTGAGGATTCCCCATGCGTTTTCCCCGACCAGGTGGAGACGCATCGTTCGGGCGACAGTGGAAACGAGAGGAAGTCTACTGCGCCCTTCCTCACGACGTGAGGGCGTTTCACTGGGCGGTGTCAAGAGACACGCGGGAATGACCCATCTACGCGGGGAGGAAGCCACGGCAGGAACGGATGGGTTCCTACGCTGGGCGAGGGTTCAAAACCCCACGTCGTGGTTGTAACCTGATCCGAAACGAAGCGGTCGACCCGGCGTGGTATGTAGCCCGCGCAAGGGGCCGGGCCTACGTCCAGCACGATGGTGATGCTGTGATGAAAACCAGACGATTCAGAGGGTCAGGGCGGGGCTTCGTCGTGGAGGAGGGAGGGAGAGAAGAGGAGGCCGGGTGTCTTGTAACGGCCACAAGCAAATGCTCCCAGCTGGCGCTCCTGAAAGCATTATAGCTGGTTGCCTCACAGGCGGGACAAGCAGAAGCCCCTGGTGAGAATAAGAGAGAGAGAGAGAGAGAGAGAGAGAGAGAGAGAGAGAGAGAGAGAGAGAGAGAGAGAGAGTGTGTGTCAGCGGCCCCCAAGGTGTTCGTGTGACAGCTGGCAGCCCTTGGAAGCAGACGGGGACAGTTGGCAGCCCTGGCTCAGGATGTAAACTTCACAGTTAGCTGAAGCGGAGACTCGAACCTGACGTCCCGGGGTTTACGAGCGTTATGCCCATAACACACCAGCGCCAGGAGGGAACGAGGAGGGAGGGGGGCGGGCGCACGAGCCGGGGAGGAGAGAGAGAGAGAGAGAGAGAGAGAGAGAGAGAGAGAGAGAGAGAGAGAGAGAGAGAGAGAGAGAGAGAGAGAGAACACCTTTGCCTGGAACTGACACCTCATTTTATCTTATTCTTTTATTTTTTGCTGGGTTTTCCACAATCCCTGATAGTTTACCGTCCAGTATCTCGCAGAGAGAGAGAGAGAGAGAGAGAGAGAGAGAGAGAGAGAGAGAGAGAGAGAGAGAGAGAGAGAGAGAGAGAGAGAGAGAGAGAGGCAGGAAATGGGGTACAGCAAAGACGGAATGGAGGCAAGAAACGGGCTACACCAAACAGGGAGGCAAATGGAATAGCGAATACATGGACGACATGGAGGAAGAAATATGTAAGCCATTACGTACATTTACGTACTTCATTGCACCCGGTACGTTCATACGAAAGGCTCAACATTCTGAACGTTCAATCTCACCACAGGCGTTCTTTTTCCTGGACTTGATCAGCGTTCTTTGAACCCAGGCCTCCTCGCGTTACCTTCGTGTATACGAGAGATAACAGGGCGACCTGGTGTGGTGACACGTGTCGTGCTAAACGTCACATGGAGTCTTAATAGCACCATGAGCACGACTGTACGACTCCTACTCATTACGGTACGACCACTGGGTACGACGACCTAGCGGCGTTCAGCTGACACCACGAGTTAGGTCAAAGGCCAGGCTATCCTACCATAGGTCGTACCGTCGTGCTCCAACGGTCGTACCCTCTGGTTCGAGGGTCGTGCCGTCGTGCTCGAGGGTCGTAATGTCGTGCTCTAAGGGTCGTTCCGTCGTGCTCGAGGGTCGTGCTGTCGTGCTCGAGGGTCGTGCCGTCGTGCTCGAGGGTCGTTCTGTCGTGCTCGAGGGGTCGTACCGTCGTGCTCGAGGAATGGACATCCAACCACAAATTTTAAAAAGATATTCAAGGAAATATAACACCTGGTCTACATACAACGCCATAAGCCCAACCACACCATACCAAACCCTCTCCCTCCACACGCAGACGCAGATACACAAACACAGTCAGACAGACAGACAGACAGACACAGACAAGACAGACAGACACAGACACACACACACACACCCTACAGAGTCCAAAAAAGATCATTCACCTTGAAGGTATAATGTGCATTGGCGACTAAAAAATCACTCCAAGGCAGTCCAAGCAGGTCGCCAGTCACATGTTCTGGGTTTGTTTACACAGATCAGCTGATCTGGCTCCCCGATGACGTGTGCTAAATACTGGTCTCTGGCAGGGAGAAAATGGGAATAGGGTAGAGTTCCACACACACACACACACACTTTTAAGTACGTATTCTCAATCCTCTCATGCTTTATATATATATATATATATATATATATATATATATATATATATATATATATATATATATATATATATATCCCTTCTGCACTCATTCTTTTATACCCCCCCCCCCCCTCTCCAACCCACTCCCCGTGTTCTTTGCACGTAGAAGCCGTTTTCTTTACCTTACCTGCACCAGTGCTCGTGGTCACCATCATCCTATTAGAAATAAACTGGTATCCACATTCCACTTGTACACTCTCCCTACCACCCTACACTCTTCCTCATAATCCTCATACTTCCTTATACTCCTCTCCTCATACCATGACCGTCCCCCTTATACAGTAATAAGAAATGACTTACACTAATTATACAATTTCATCTCTTCCCCTTCCCCCATACAGCCAGTGGTATAAAATACAGTGATGTTTACGTCCATCTTTGATAATCATTTACGTCATTTACAATTTCCATGAGCTACAGGAAGGCGCATCAACTCTCCTTTTACTCTCTCACTCTCTCTCTCTCTCTCCTTGCTAGCTCTCCCAGCTCACTCTCCTTGCTGACTCTCCCAGCTCACTCTCCTTGCTGACTCTCCCAGCTCACTCTCCTTGCTGACTCTCCCAGCTCACTCTCCTTGCTGACTCTCCCAGTTCACTCTCCTTGCTGACTCTCACAGCTCACTCTCCCTGCTGACTCTCCCAGCTCACTCTCCTTGCTGACTCTCCCAGCTCACTCTCCCTGCTGACTCTCCCAGCTCACTCTCTTCGAGAGTTCAGGCGAACTTTCCACACTGACAATACAAACGCTTTCCCCCCCTCACATAACGACTTGACTTCTTACAAACGAGTCACATATTAGCCAAAACTTTTCCCATCATAACAGTAATGGCGGCGTAACATGGCCAACATTCAACATAATTTTTTTCTTCTTTCCAATTCATCATCCGTATATCACGATCACACACACACACACACACACACACACACACACACACACACACACACACCCAGCGAAAGACAAACCCGTTTTTGAGCCAATGTACTGAAAGAAGAACATCAATAAATCATTGCTCGTTTATACGACCCGGAAAACTAAAGCAATATAGAAAACGATGAATCCCTCTCCAATATCATCGAGTCAAGTAATAGAGAAAATATGGAACACAGATACAGTGGGGGGGGGGGGACTTTTGCTTTTATTTCACGCGTTATCGTAAGTCGTCCGGTGTAGACAGTACGTTACAGGGAGGAATACAGCGCAATGTATTCCTAATGTGACCTGCCTAACAAAGGAGAGCCGATAACCGTACATTATCATATTGCGAAAGACTACAGGAGGAAAATGAAGGGGAACAGATAAATGGAACACATTTACATAATTTACGTATGACACCAAACAACGAATTTACGTACGTGTCCACAAAGCTGGTCGAGGCGGGGAGGAAGGAAGGGGTGTGAGGTGTGTATGCACAAGGGAGGCACAAATTCTAACACCCCCTTCTTAATGTCGAGAGGAACACAGCATCTGTGTTTTAAACAGGCTCCTGTGTTAGGGAGGGTAGCACGGCATACATAACATGGGACACACGTTACACCTGTTGTGTCCACCTTGCCAGCAAGCAAGTCTACCTCACCTGTGTTGAAGACAATAACAAGTGCCATTTCCCCCAGAGGGATCAACTGTTGGTTTTCCTCTGTCTTGTCAATGCTAAACACACACACACACACACTCCATAGCATATAAGGTTAGGTTGCTAAAAATGTTCCTTCTGCTTATGTTGGAGGGGGGGAGTATAGCAAGGTGGTGCCACGGGTGACGGAGTGGAGAAATGGGTGTCTCGTAATTTTTCAAGTACCTTGGTTCGACTCTTGCGTCGGGGGGGTAGATCACGCGATCTGCAGGATCCTCTCTCTCTCTCTCTCTCTCTCTCTCTCTCTCTCTCTCTCTCTCTCTCTCTCTCTCTCTCCCCCCCTTTTACTTTACATCGCCATCACGTTCCAACATTCCAAACTACGACCAGTAGCTCAGAGAGAGAGAGAGAGAGAGAGAGAGAGAGAGAGAGAGAGAGAGAGAGAGAGAGAGAGAGAGAGAGAGAGAGAGAGAGAGCTGCGCTCCATATCCCTCCCCTCCCTGGCCAAGGCCATCCACACAACACAAACGATGACAAAACATCTCATCTCATATCCTGTTTAGGGGGGAAGGGATCAGACTGCATCTTGCCACCGAGCGAGATCGGCGAGACAGAGAGAGAGACAGCCACTGTCAGCTGGGGGGTAGGGAAGAGATTTAGGCCAGCGCGCCGACAGAATTCCTGATATATGGCCAAGATTTGTACAAGACTGTGATACAGAATCGGCCAAGCTGAGCTGGACACTAAAAAGATACCCCTCTCCATCCTGTCTCTCTCTCTCTCTCTCTCTCTCTCTCTCTCACACACACACACACACACACACACACACACACTGCAGGTTCCATAGACCTTTCTCTACCTCTCGCTGCCTCGTCAGCTTCCAGGACTTTAGCCACCTCAGCGAAGAGACCCCCCACGACCCCTGTGGCTCTCACCTTCGTTGACCTGACCACAAGTCCTGGACCTGGTCAGCCATAACACAAGTCCTCAACACGTGACTCCATCAACCCTGGGTTGTGGAGGAGGAGGAGGAGGAGGAGGTGGAGGAGGAGGTGGAGGAGGAGGTGGAGGAGGAGGTGGAGGAGGAGGAGGAGGTGGAGGAGTCTCGACCTACTGCAGGCAGACGTCCTCAGTGAGCGTCGTCAGGCTGTACCCTGCCCAGGGGTCATCCCCACCACCTCCCAACAGTCCCTCCCTCACCTGTGGCCTCCCCACAGTGCCTTCCTCACTTGTGGCCTCCCCAACAACCACACCAAGACCGTAGTCATGCACGACCATCATCATCATCAGCCTTGCTTCCAACCCACCCGACTGTCTCACCGGGACCCATAGCCACACAGATCCCATCCCAGCTGGGACAGACCGCCACAATGGATCTCATATGTCCCGGTATCCCAGGCAAATTCATTGTGTGTCCACAAGAACTGGCCACGTCCCAACACTTCGAACATCATCATCATTAGTCGGTAGATTAGGTGCTAACCTCAAAAATAGTATATGTTTCGTCTACCTTATTTCTCCACTTACTCCCCCCCCCCTCTCTCTCTCTCTCTCTCTCTCATCAATAAGGCCTCTCGCCCCAGCTCTGGTGGTGGCGGTGGTAAAGAGAGAGAGAGAGAGAGAGAGAGAGAGAGAGAGAGAGAGAGAGAGAGAGAGAGAGAGAGAGAGAGAGAGAGAGGCGTGGTGTAGTCGTGTTAGCCCCAAGTTGGAAGTGCTGAATAATATCTGGGCCGGACCCCACTGGCCTACTGGCTCGTAGCATGCCCACCTCGATCCTCCTCCCTCCCTCCCTCTTGTGTTCCTACCACACCGCACTGAGGTGGTCTGGTGTTGCGGCAGTGTTCCATTAGGCTACAACTTGTGTTGAGCGAGTGTTGTGTCCACGGATAATGCTTAGGGGTCATGAGGGGGGAATGAACAAGAGAAGGGGAGCGCATCAACAGACGTGAGGACCGAGTCAAAACTTCGAGGTAGATGTGATAAATCGTTGATGAAATCCAACATGAGTAAATGTAGAGTAATGAGGATGAGAAGAGGGCAGGAAATAAGTCACGGGAATTTCTCGGTGGAAACGACTTGGCAAGGGGGGTAATTTCCTAACCTCAACCATAGGGAAAACAAGTCATTGAAAGAGCCTGTGTGTTGCTACGTATTAGGTTAAAAACGCTCAGGTATGGAGATAGGGAAATATTCAGCAAGCTGTGCACGTCCACCGCGAGATCCAAACTCGAAAGGACTTCTCAAGTTTGGATACAACGTCTGAAGATGCACAAGAACTGATTGAGAAGGTCCAAAGGACGTCACGAAAGATGGTACTAAAACTAAGACAGTTGAGCTATATGTAGGGAAACGTTAAAGGCCTTAAGCTTGTCCACTAAGAAAGAGAGAGAAAGAGTAGAAGGAGATGTGATCACAGCCTTTACGTGGTGAGGGACGAGTGAAAAATATCGAAAAAAAACGATGCAAAATTACATAAATTTTCATATACGTCATAGGGTTATATCTCTCACTAGTACAGCCACTATATCGTGCGCGCAGTATACTCCGGCCACGACAGTGTCACATTCCTCATATTTCCACCACAGTGAGTATTATACCTTGACGTTGACGGCTTTAATAAGAAGATCCTGCTAATTCACTAGCCAAAATTTCGAACTGCCAATCAGAAAACAAAAAAAAAATCTATACCACTTCTCCCCAGCTGAACTCTCCGGCCTCAGACGAGACACGGACCAACACGAAATTTCTGACATCACCCCCGTAAGCTATCGGGGGGGGGGGGGAATAAAAACATAAACAAAAATATATTAGACCCCCCCTCACTAAGGTCTCCAACTAGGGATAATCTCTCTTAATGATCATTATGGAATAAGATACGGCCAGATAAGGCTGCCCCCCCCCCCCCCCCCGCCCTGATAATGGAGTCAGGACGCATCAATTAACGCGGGGAAATAACTACCATCAGTCTCCTGTGGGTTTTCTGAACCGAAGAAAACGGGCTGCCGGCGGCTGAAGATCACATAAAGCGGAGGCCGCTTTAACGATCAGAGCGGCTGGGCTTACGAGTCGCCGGTTTCCCCAGAACGCTTGTTGGGGTCTGATCTCTCTCTCTCTCTCTCTCTCTCTCTCTCTCTCTCTCTCTCTCTCTCTCTCTCTCTCTCTCTCCCCTAAAGCCGCTTTCATGCCATTGTCGCCCCTGCGCATATAAGACTTAGAGAGCATCCGTGATCCCCCACAGTCCCAGTGATTAAGACCTAATGGGGCTCATTACGTCGATTAAATCGTTCTTGTATTTCTTTTTTTATTTAAGTGTGTAGAGAAAATATGATGATGACCTGGAAGAGAGAGAGAGAGAGAGAGAGAGAGAGAGAGAGAGAGAGAGAGAGAGAGAGAGAGAGAGAGAGAGAGAGAGAGGAAAAGGACAGAGGCTAAATTAATGACAAACGAAAAGAGGAGAAAAACAGACGGTATTAAGAGCAACAGAAATAAGAAATGAAGGTAAACGAGAGAGAGAGAGAGAGAGAGAGAGAGAGAGAGAGAGAGAGAGAGAGAGAGAGAGAGAGAGAGAGAGAGAGAGAATGCCGAAAAATTTCAACTGTTTGGCACGAAAGTTGGTGGGACGTCTCACCACCGGTGGTGGCCCCCCGTGGGATGACATCAGTACTTTGAGGGGGGGAGAAGGGAGGGGAAGTGTCCGGTCGGTCTCCCATGGGGTGACATCACCAGACCATGTGATGACGTCAGTAGAAGAACCACACCTGTCTCGTACCAGAGTCATGCCAGAACGCCAGGGGTGTGTGTGTGTGTGTGTGTGTGTGTGTGTGTGTGTGTGTGTGTGTGTGTGTGTGTGTGTTAGTGCGTGTAGTAGATCGTCTGATGAGCTGGCCTGGCTTGGGCAACAGCGAGGAGGGAACGCTGAGTACAGGGCATCTTGTCTTCTAGAATGGTACGAGGACCATACACACACACACCACACACACACACACACACACACACACAGTGAGAAACATCCTAAATGGGATCTATCGCTGCAGGGACGGGGTTGGTTCAGCCTGGGCCGTGTCGTGGAGACTGGAGACCTCACAATACATCAGGAGTAACATGTACGGTTTGGTGAAGATCCGGTTGTAAGGTATTGTGGTACGTCGACAGAGACGGCTTCCAGGTCTGGTGGTGGTCAGGAGGAAGAATTCATCGCTTCTGACCCTACTTGATGGATCTACGTATGGCGACTACTTGGGGTGGGTTCGAAGACCCAGCTCTTCTGTCTCGAATCTCGGTGGGCTACATGAGGGGTTCGAAGACCCACTTCTGTGTCGAATCTCGGTGGGCCAGACTCTCAAAGGGGTTCTAGACTCAAAGACTCACCCATCACGTTTACCCACCTTACTCTCCCTCCCTCCCTCAAGCTGCTCGAAGAGGAGGAGGAGGAGAGGAGGTGTGAGCTGAGATGTCCTTACCTCCCCCTTCACGCTGCAAGATACAGGGACAAGTTCGGGGTCCGAGGCGATGTCAGGCCGAGCCCACTTTCGTCCCGTGAGGCCCCTACCCTCACCGCGCTTCCCGCTCACCAGGTACATATAAGCAATCGTCGTCGGGGAAAAAGTTCACGTAGTCGTGTGGCAGGTGAGTGTGAGCCGTGGGCACGCGGGAGACACCACCAGATTGGTGTGTCTTCGATCTCCAACCATGCGTCAGTCCTTGTATAGAGTTCATCCTCTCTCTCTCTCTCTCTCTCTCTCTCTCTCTCTCTCTCTCTCTCTCTCTCTCTCTCTCTCTCTCTCTCTCTCAGAAGGGACCAGGGAGGGAGGGATGTTATACAGGTCTTTGCTCAACACCGTCTGACGAATGAAAGACAATTTCCCGTTGGTAATGTCCGGGAAGGACATGTGGCACCAGACGGCACCGCCGGCCTGGGTCTCAGCTCTTTGAAAAACGTTCAGACGTTGGCAGATCTGCGCCCCGGCCCCCCCCCCCCCCCCCTTGTGGCCACCCTGCAGGACCCTCCTCCCTCAGGGGGGTGTTCACAGGAGGGCGGCGGCGGCGGTGGTCTTGCGTCAGCCGTCAGCCGGGGAGGGAAGGCCAGGCAGCCAGGCAGGCAGTCAGCCAGGGGCGGCGCAGCAGACCCTCTTGTTATAACACGTCTGCTTCAAAGGCATGAACCTCGCCCGCCCCCCGCCTCTCCTGCAAGCTCCCAGCTCACACCCAGACCACACTGCTGCATCATCGCCAGCGTCCCCCCCAACACCGCCTGCAGGAGGGAGAGAGAGGGCGAGGACCACCTCCACCTCCTCCTCCTCCTCCTCCGTGCATGAGGTTAATCTCGTAACGAGACCTCATCCTCGGGTACGCCATGGCGGCTTATGCATATATTGTACATCTGGTGAAACGGAATGGTGGCTTATACATCTGTTATATACAACTGGTTATACGTTATGGTTAGGTTATATATATATATATATATATATATATATATATATATATATATATATATATATATATATATATATATATATATATATATAGTGTTACACATCAAGTATTAATAGATATGTATTTTGAAAAGGTACATCCAAAGAGAGGCCAAGCTTATCAGGTACACCAGACCAGGTACTAGGCTGGGAAGGTACACCAGACCAGGTAATAGGCTGGGAAGGTACAACAGACCAGGTACTAGGCTGGGAAGGTACACCAGACCAGGTACTAGGCTTAGTGGATACACCAAAACAGGTACCAGGCTTAAGAAGTACCCTAAAAGGTAAACAAACAGGTTACAGACACAACCCCTGTACCTTTCATGCCCTGTACCCACCCCGCGTGCCCTGTACCCCTGACCAACATACAAGTGGTACAAGGTAATCCAACGAGAAGCGGCAGGTTCGTCCCCAGGTGGCACGTGTGGCACCATCTGCTGGTCTTCTGTGGTACATGGTGGTAGAGAGTCGCTTCACACCAGGTACCTGCCACCCTCCAACACCACCGAACCACTACCCAACCAGACAAATCTTGAGCCCCCCGTTGGCTATACAGTAAGGACAATATGGTACTTCATTCACACCGAGGTAATGTAAACACTAATTTATATAAATGTGGATATAAATGCGCCCCCATCTACAACATTCGCTTATAAAATGAGGCTTCAGAGGTGTGTGTGTGTGTGTGTGTGTGTGTGTGAGGGTGAAGTGGAACACCTCACACAAGGCTGGTGTAGCCTTGCTCTCTCTCTCTCTCTCTCTCTCTCTCTCTCTCTCTCTCTCTCTCTCTCTCTCTCTCTCTCTCTCTCTCTCTCCTCCGTCGCATTAAAGAAGATGGGCGGACTCACGACAGATCAGCGACGCACGGGTAGCGCCCCCCCGATGCCTGGCTTGTGGGGTCCCGTTTATCAAGGACGCGGCGTCGCCACGAGAACCGTTCCCGTCCTTGACTCCGGCCGGGTACACACACACACACACACACACACACACACACACACACACACGTCTTGCGAAGTCGACATAAAAACCGGGGGCAAAATGTTCTGACGAAGGACTTCGAGTCTTTGGCATCCAGATGACCTCAAATGTGTGTGTGTGTGGTGGGGGGGGGTGTCTAGTGTTATGTTGTGCCTGTGACACGTGCACCGGTCTGCCCTGACCTCTTCTGTACCACTGTGGCCTCAGTAATGACGACCTTGTGTGTGTGTGTGTGTGTGTGTGTGTGTGTGTGTGTGTGTGTGTGTGTGTGTGTGTGTGTGTGTGTGTGAGAGAGAGAGAGAGAGAGAGAGAGACTGTGTGTGAAAACTTCAGACAGAGATTCACAGGTAGAGGGCCAATCAGTCATTATCACCCCTGCTACCAACACAACCTCACCAGGACCCCCTCACTCCCACAGTCACTCCCACTTCCCGAAGTCGGGGGGCTTGGCTGGGGGTGTGTGAGCGAATGGGAGGGGTGTGGGGCGTGGTGGTGGTGGTGAGGTGGTGAAGGTGGGGTGGGAGGATGGATGGTTGCGAGAGATTCGCGTGACCCATCTTAATCTCATCAATCAGGTGAGTCTCCAGGTGGTACTGATGGGTTTATACACGGGTTAGAAATAGTATATTCTAATTCATGTATGGACCAGTATATCTGCATACCCCTGAGTTACATAAAGTATGCGCCAGTACCGTATACCTCAGGTAATGTATGAGCCAGCATGTCTATACCCGAGCTGATGTAGGCGCCATCACTTGTATACTTCGGCTTATACTTACGCCAGCATCTTTATATCCCAGCTAATGTATGCGCCAGCATCTGTACGGCTGTGCTGATACATGCGTCATTATCTCTAAACCACCGCTAATGTATGCGCCATCATTTGTACACTTCGGCTTATAATGCTTACGCCTAGCATCTTTATACCCCTATCAATGTATGCGCCAGCAGATTTACGTTCTAAAATAGAATGAACGTGTCTTTATTCCTGACATGACTGCGAATGTCTGCGTACATTAAAAAGCTACTGAACGAGGCTTTGAATAAAACAAGAAAGCAGTTTAGCAATCTACCGATACACACCGGCGACGTTTTCTATCCAAAATCATCGACATGGTGTGGACAGAAACTGGCTTTAGTTATAGCTATGCTAGTGAGAGAAAAATGGGGAATGCAAGAAATGAGGAAATCCATTATAGCTCCCTATGTGTCTACTGGTGTGACTCCTACAGGAGAAAATGTTGTGGGGAGAAGAGACGATGCTAGACAAAGGTGAACTGCACATCTCCGCTGTTCCAGGGAGGAAGGAGGTGTGACACCGGTCCATTCTCGTGTGGTTGGTCTCCACACAGAAGCCACGGGAAGAAGCAGCAGCAGCAGCAGCAGCAGCAGAGGCCAGGCGAAATGGAAGCACACAGACATCGTCAGGCGAAATGGAAACATCTTACGAGAGTCAGTGGCCGGAGAGTTACCTGCAGAACATGGGGGAAAACGCAACAGAATCACGGAGGCCAAAGGTATCGCTGAAGCTGAGCGAGGACTGGAAATATACCGTGTGGTGTGAGCGGCATCACTCCATCCATAGTGTGGGGAAAGAGGGAGAGGGGCGGGAGCGGTAATATTTACCTCATAACAGATGGTCATTACTGAGCCTCTAACCACACTGTAATTAATCCCTCAAACATGGCTCACACTCCCACCCCACCTGCTCATCCTCTAACTATGGCAGGAGCCAAGACCTGATGACCCATCTGTTTACTATATAAAGCTCGCCCCAACACACACACACACACGGATATATTCGTACGTTGTCTTTGGTGTTCGGCATTGTAAGGTAATGTTGACAGGTATGGGGGGGGGGGGGTTACAGACTCACACAGGGGTAATTGATGTACAATGAGGGTAATTACCTTCTGATATTGCCTAGTGCGAGGCCAAGTTAACCCACACACACATCACCAAACTATGAAACTTACGGTAATTTCCAGTAAACGCTGGTTTCTAATTTGGGTGAAACACTTTTGGATACGACGATTAACACCTTGAACACGAGGATTTAACCCCTGTCTGTATCATCTAACTCCTTTAAGGAAGAGCACTTACCCTCAACTGAGGGGATTTCAAAAGTCAAATGAGGGGGAGAAATGCCCTCCGGTCGTGGACACTTAAAAGCCACCACTTTATCCTTTATACTTACATGGTCTCTACTTATAAAAGTATGGCAGAGGATGAGGCTTTGTGATAAAAGGTGTTGGACAATTAAGTGCTGGTGATCTGCTCAAGTAACCAGCAGTCAAGCCCTTATAAGTTCTCAATTCCTTTGCTAGTAACTCAGGATCATCAATATTCAATATCGATCATAAATACTCAATATCGATCATAAATATTCAATATCGATCATAAATATTCAATATTGATCATAAATATTCAATATCGATCATAGATATTCAATATCGATCATAAATATTCAATATTGATCATAAATATTCAATATCGATCATAAATATTCAATATTGATCATAAATATTCAATATTGATCATAAATATTCAATATCGATCATAGATATTCAATATCGATCATAAATATTCAATATCGATCATAGATATTCAATATCGATCATCAATATTCACTATCAGGATACTGATATCTAATATTACCCTGTAAAAACAGCCTTAAATTATCTTGGCAAGAGTCTTTTTTACACTCGTAAAAGTCAAGACGAGGTTACAGTATAACTAATGCAGTACATCTTCCATCATTTTCGGCTACTGAGAATAGCTGAAGATATCAGAATATCGGATCTTCGGGTTGATCTTCTTCTGGCGCATTCACAAGGCTAAACTGTTTGAAAATAAACTGGCTGAAAATAAATCAAATGGAATATCACGTGATAGATCCTTTCCTTCAACATTCTAGTTTCCATTTAAGTTCCACCACCATTTTTTTTTTTTTCACTCGTTCTCTACGGACGAAAGATTCTCTCTCTCTCTCTCTCTCTCTCTCTCTCTCTCTCTCTCTCTCTCTCTCTCTCTCTCTTTCTCTCTCTCTCTCTCTCTCTCTCTCTCTCTCTCTTTCTCTCTCTCTCTCTCTGTTTACCCTGCAGATCCTCAGTCTTATCTCTTGATTTACGTCCAGATAGCAAGACCTTAACTCACTCCAAGGTTCGGTAAAATCTTCCCGCCCTTCCTGATCTGTGAATCTTCGCTCGGTGATTCTCTGGTCCCTGGATGATAAGCCTTGAGCACGACGGTACGGTCCCTCAGCTCAAGGATCGTACCGTCGTGCTCGAGGACTGTACCGTTGTGCTCAAGGGTCGTGCCGTCGTGCTCGAGGACTGTACCGTCGTGTTCAAGGGTCGTACCGTCGTGCTTTAGGGTCGTACCGTCGTGCTCAAGGGTCGTGCCGTCGTGCTCGAGGACTGTACCGTCGTGTTCAAGGGTCGTGCCGTCGTGCTCAAGGACCGTACCGTCGTGCTCAAGGATCGTACCGTCGTGCTCAGGGATTGTACCATCGTGTTCAAAGCCTTGAAAATAATGGAGAGAGACTTACCTGCTGTAATATGAGCGCAAGGAAAATTCCCTTCTTGTTGTTGGCAATGCACGTATGACCTTCTCAGCCAAAGATGGAGAAAGAACAAGAATGCAGCGTTCTCACACAACCCTGATGGACTGCAGTCCATACTCTCACCTTCAACACGGGGGGAAACCCAGTGTCAAATGTTTTATTGTCATCCATTGCTGCTAACAACGTCGGGGATGAGGGAGGAGAAGTGTATGGTTGGTTAAGGGAATCCTGGATGAGGAGCAGTCGTCCCTCCCTCATCTCTCCCACTGAACCCTTCGGTGGGAGATGTAACCTTTCCTTCCGCACGAGGGAGAAGAAGGAGGAGGAGGAGGAGGAGGAGGAGGAGGAGGAGGAGGAGGAGGAGGAGGAGGAGGAATCATTTGTGTTCGGAGAGAAAAAAGTACTTTGCCCAGTCGCCCGGGGAAGGAGAAACAACTTACTCCCCTTAATGTAGAGAGAGAGAGAGAGAGAGAGAGAGAGAGAGAGAGAGAGAGAGAGAGAGAGAGAGAGGAGGGGGGGGGGGGGGGAACCTCAAACTGGAAACAACAGACTTGAGAACAGCGAGACCCTCTCGGGAAATGGGAGAGGAATGGCTTTGTTGTGTCCTGAGCTCACAACACAGGAGGACTCTTATTATAAGTGGCTGGCTCCAACTAATCTCTTTATATTCTTTTGTGTGTGTGTGTGTGTGTGTGTGTGTGTGTGTGTGTGTGTGTGTGTGTGTGTGTGTGTGTAAGATCTTTCAAAACCCCTTCAGGAGTCTTGGGCCATTGAAGAAAAACCGAGACCCAGACCCAAACAGACCCGTCGTGGGAAGGGGGGTGTGTGTGTGTTCGTCGCCTCTGAGCGTCGTGGAGCCAACGAGTACCGAAATTAGTCCTGGAAACCAAAAGTGTCCTCGAATCACAGAGTTCTGACACCAAGTCCTGGGCATCTGGAAACTGTGGTGCCTGACAGAAATGACTCTCGTCACCGAAGGGTTCTTGAGCCATAAAGTCCTGGAAGGGATCTCAGTTTCCTGGAACCCCCAACGAGTCAGTATTGGAACGAAAGATTTCTGATGAAACAGACGTCTTGAAGAAGAAGAAGAAGAAGAAGAAGAAGAAGAAGAAGAAGAAGAAGAAGAAGAAGAAAGAGGATCCGATCCAGTAATGACCTGCAACCCAATGATGTACGGGTTTCCAGGCGTCGTCAGCCACCTCTGGAAGAGAGCCTTGCACCACGATTGGAAAAGACCTCGAAGTTATCCCAACCCTTGGAGTGGATATCCCAAAGGTAAAATAGAATTCTCCAGCAGGACCGCGCGACGCCCTCCAACGATGACTTATGTGCGGGTTCCTTCCTGAAGACGGCTTGTGGTTAACTTCCACCACCTCAACTTTAGGCCAACGATCCATTTTCTTTCTTTCTTCTCCCATTTCGTGAGGAACTATATATATATATATATATATATATATATATATATATATATATATATATATATATATATATATATATATATATATATATCCAGAGGGTTACGTCGCACGTTTAACCATCTTGTTTCGCGTCCCATCGTAGCGACTTTACTGCTTGGGGGTCCGTCTTTGAAGGCCGACCCCTGGAGTATTAGGGCACGACCCTTGAGCACGACCAACCAACCAACCCTTCAATCTCCCCCTGAGCAACGACCCCTGCGTACGACGACCCTCCTTTAGGGTCATCATATGGTGGCCTGGTTTGATCTTCGACCAGGACCTTAGGGTGGCTTCAAGTCATCAAAGGTCACGTCACTTCCCACACCCAAGACAGGGGTCAGAGGTCAGGCTCTCTGGCGTGTGTCGTGTCGTGTCGTGTCGTCGTATACCCTTCATCCTCGAGGGTCGTACCGTCGTGTAAAAAATATGGAGGAGAGTTTTGAGACAACTTCTCTCGCAAAGTCGAGTGAGGGAGAGTCCCTCCCTCACGCCTGCCTGACCTACTCACGCCCGAGTTAACTCTACTGAAGCCCCGTCAGGCATCACCCAGGAAGACATGTTAAATCTGCCACTCAATTTTACCTCTCAAATCACACCTTGAAATCTCAACCAAGTCAATTCCTTCCCATTATTTTTCTTTTTCGTTTGAAATCATTCATACATTTAATCAAAATACATTCTAACCTAACCATGAAGAATACGAATAAATAAAGCCTTACTTGAATGGAAATTTAAGATTCAATTAATTAAAGAAAAATAATGAACGGTACAAACCACTTTAATGAATTGTCTATACTTGTAAAAATAAAAAAAAATAATCTATAACTCTACATAGTTATATCACACGAATCATGTCACGATTATAGCAAATATATTTATATAAATCGTTGCACATAATTCTATAGAAATCGTTGGGTAATATATATATATAAACTAAATTCACACCTGCTGAGAGATAGGATCATATTGAAGAAAATGTGATGCTATAACTCTGCCTCAGTATTATATGAAAGAAAACGGGAGGTCTATAAGTCTGGCTAATGTCCAATCCCGAGCTCGTTTTAACAGCCTGTTAACGACGCCTCTGACGATTAACGATCTTTCCTGAGTTTAACGACTCTTCCTGTGCTCATGGGCGTATCAAAGACGGTTCTACTGGCTTAACGACACTTCTCTCGTTTTAGGGACAACGTCTCATGTTTAACGATGGTTTTCGCGGGTCGGCTAACGACGCTTTCGCGGTGTTTAACGAAGACCATTGTTTACCAAATCTTCTCAGTGATGAGGAAGCTTCTTTGAGTTACAATGTTCAACGCTTAACAAACTCGCTCACGCTTAACGAACATCCTCATCAGACTACCGTATCAGATATTTATGGTTAAACGATTGTTGTTATTTTTTACGTTGAACTTCACGTCTCTTTTTCATTTAACGCTTAACGAAATCAAATCTCAAAATC
>NC_092282.1:9383986-9403986 GCF_036320965.1 Panulirus ornatus
AACTTAGCGAGTCTAGAGCGCTTGGCAGGGAGCCTGTAGAGCAAACTTTTCGTTCTAATCAATTATAACGATGGACACGTACCAGGCCCGCCCAGCCTCTCTCTCTCTCTCTCTCTCTCTCTCTCTCTCTCTCTCTCTTCTCTCTCTCTCTCTCTCTCTCTCTCTCTCTCTCTCTCTCTCCTTCATGGGGCAATGACTGAAATTCTCCTGGGTTTAAAAGGTCTGGTTTTATGTTAAGACTTTCCTCTGTGTGTGTGTGTGTGTGTGTGTGTGTGTGTGTGTGTATGTGTGTGTGTGTGTGTGTGTGTGTGTGTGTGTGTATGTGTGTGTGTGTGTGTGTGTGTGTGTGTGTGTGGTCTAGTATTCACCTTCTCATTTTACTAATGTTCTTGGTTCTCTCCCCCTTTCCACCCCTCTCTCTCTGTCTTTCTCTTATTCCCTGCCTTTTCTCTCTTTCTCTTCCTCAGTCTACCTCTCCCCCTTTCCCACTCTCCCCCTCTTTAATTCCCCTTCCGCTTGTCTCTCTCTCTCTCTCTCTCTCTCTCTCTCTCTCTCTCTCTCTCTCTCTCTCTCTCTCTCTCTCTCTCTCTCTCTATCTATCTATCTCTACATCTACCCCGCCTCTCCCAGTATCTAATTACTGCAGGCCATGTGAGCAACACCTCTCCCCATCTCACCAAACACTGCGCCCCTTGTGTTCATCACTCACTCACACACACACACACACACACACACACACACACACACACACACACACACACACCACACACACACAAACACTACGAAGTGAACACGCTCCGTCTATCTCAGGGAATCGGTCATATCCTGTCTAATGGAAGAGACCACACATCCCGTCTCAAAGGACAGAACACATCCTGTTAACTCCTGCTGTTGACGGCCTCAGGTTCTCAAGGCGCTGAGCGTGTTCTGTTCCCTCCCACTGTATCAATGCTCAGCCTCCGTTACCTACACTGGGTTAATCATCTTGGTCGTTTCTCATCCTCAGTAAACTCTTATCTTGCTCTCTTCCTTCCGCCTATCGTAATGTGTCTTCCCCGTCATTCCATTTTCTTCTTCTCCGTTGGGTTTCCTCCTCGTGTTTTATACACCAGCAACCCGCCCTTCCCTGCCCACCCTTCCCCTCCCCTCATGATGATTTTCCAATCGATCTCCCTATTTCTTCCTCCTTGACTCCACATTTCCACTCTCTTCATCATCCATTACGTTTCCTCGGCCTTCATCTCTCTCTCTCTCTCTCTCTCTCTCTCTCTCTCTCTCTCTCTCTCTCTCTCTCTCTCTCTCTCTCTCAGGCAGTTAGGACCAGGCCTCCATTAAGGGGAAGGGCTGTCCATTATCTTCGCATCAGACCATTATTTACTGCTACTACTTCCCCTCTCTCTCTCTCTCTCTCTCTCTCTCTCTCTCTCTCTCTCTCTAAGAAAACTTTACGTCTTTACCACTCTCGATTCTCTGATACCTTCATTACCCTCTCCCATTTTTTCCCATACTAGTTGGCCGTTTCCCGCGTCACTATGGTAGCGCCAGGAACAAAGAGAGAAACAAAAGAAACAAAAGGCCTCATTCGATCACATCCACTCTCTGCTTGTCATGTATACTGCACGGAAACAACAGCCCCTTGTCCATAACCAGGCACCACAGACCTTCCCTTAGCGTCCCCTTGCTGCTTCACTTGCCCTAATTACAGTCCACTGAAAGCACGTGGTCCACTTGTGTATCACCTCGCTCAAATTCACTCTATCCCGCGCACGCCTTTCACCCTCCTGCACGCTTAGGCCCCCCAATCACTCGAAAAATCTTGTTTACTCCATCCTTCAATCTCCAGTTTGGTCTCCTACTTCTTCTTTTCTTGTCTACTTCTGGCACGTATATCCTCTTTGGCAACCTCTACAAACTCAATTATCTTTATGTGTCTTATAAAGAGACAAATAAATGTTATATATATATATATATATATATATATATATATATATATATATATATATATATATATATATATATATATATCCTCTTCGTTCACGACTTCAATGTTCTATTTGTTGCCTTCTCAAAGGACGCCGTTCCGTTTTCATTTTCGGGCCTGAAGAACCGCCTCAAGTTTTCTCCCAGGCTGGACACAACATGTTATTGTTGCACAGAAAGTTTCTGCTGAGCCAGTTACCGGGTGAGGCGGAACTCCACACAGAAATAAAAGCTGGATTGATGAATTTCAGTCGTGTACAGATAGCGTTTTCTATACCTATACACAGATCTATTTCCAGGGGCTGACCACTGAAGTATAGACGGCATTTTCTATACCTATACACAGATCTGTTTCTAGTGGCTGACCACTGAAGTGTTTCATTCCGAGGTTATGTCACTGCAGTGATGACGCTGTTCATTAGTCAAACTTTGCGAATCTGCTATACAAACTCCAATGCATTCTGTGCGTCCGATACTCTCTCTCTCTCTCTCTCTCTCTCTCTCTCTCTCTCTCTCTCTCTCTATATATATATATATATATATATATATATATATATATATATATATATATATATATATATAAAGAGAGAGGGAAAGAGCGATTTACCTAAATATGACCACATTATCTCCTACACTATCTGCATATCGAATACCTATAGTTAATGCGCTGGAAGGAAGGATGGTGTGTGTGTGTGTGTGTGTGTGTGTGTGTGTGTGTGTGTGTGTGTGTGGTGGTAGCGGGCTGCGTGCTGCCCTGCTTGTCTTGCTGGAGAACATCTTTAAGATCCTTTTGAGATCATTCTCCAGTACAGGATTGCCCAGGCCTGCCCCCCTACCCACCTCTCTGCCTTTGTCCTTCTGTCTTCTCTCGAGGCACAAAGACACCGTCTCTCCAGCCACTCCTCTGTTCGTTCGTCTTCCTTATTCCTCCTCTTTAACCACCGCTCGTCATTCCCCAGGTGTTCTGTGACTCCCTAGACTGTTTCTCCTATTTTGATATCTTCCATTTCATCATCTGTTCCAGGTACCATTTCTCTAGTTAGATTTTCTTCCTCTTTTAGTCTGCTTCTTCCACTTTCCAGACTTCCTTTACATAGGTATTTCTTTTTCTTTCTCTCGCTGTCTTCCTAATCTTCGCCTCTCTCTTTCTCTTGCCCTTTTCATCACCACGCCACCATCTTCCCCCCTCTCCTTCTTTCCCTCTCACCATTCCAGCAACCTTTGGAACTCTCTCCTATGAGGCAAGACGGCCCTGGAAGTCGGCCAAGGATTCCAGCGCCCGGCCCTGGAAGCGCTCATATAGCATCATCACCACCAAGGCCCTGGAACCCCGCGAGCCACGAGGCTCCTCCTAATCTCCCTGTGTTAATGGAACAAAAGGAGATCCTTGGAACAACGGGGGAGGTCGCTACACAAATGGCGATCCCTGGAACAAAAGGAGGATCGCGACACAAATTTGCGATGTCTGGAACAAAAGAGAATCGCTGTAACAAAAAAGCCGACCCCAGGAGGAACTGGATTAATCACTGAAGGAGGAGGAAGGCATTCCATGCAGTACATGGCTAAATGTTCAAAAAAAAAAACTGTGACTGACTGACAGAGAGAGAGAGAGAGAGAGAGAGAGAGAGAGAGAGAGAGAGAGAGAGAGAGAGAGAGAGAGAAAATTCGACTACAGACATCGTGCGATCAGGCTTCAGCCATTTCAAAATAGCTGAAACAAAAGGCGAGCGATCGGTGAGATCAACACGATTCATTGTGTGACACGGGAGACGACCACTTAACACGACCAAATGATGACAATAACACCGTCAAGGAGGGAATAAAAAGCCGACGACAACCATCGCACGGTCGCTAGAGATAACACCACAATCTTGACGGCGCACGAGACAGCGAAAACAGAAGACGATCGGCGAGAACGATGCAGCAAGATACAAACATCACCACAAACAGATGATCACAAGCAACACACACACACACACACACACACACACACACACACACATCAACGGGCGTTAAAACAGGGGACAGACTGTCAGAAACGAACGATTAAACACAATAAAAATAAAAACAACAACAACAACAACAAGAACGGAGAAAAGGAAATGAACTTTAAAACAAAATACGACGACTCCGGCGCAACTGAATGGGTTCCAGGGATTCCAGTAGAAAATGGGAATCGAGGAGGGGAAGGGGCGGGGGCCTCCTCTATCCACCTTTTGTATATACGAGGCCCGGATGGTGTCCCCGGTCTGGAATGGACGACTGGTGGAGATAGCAAGGCCCGTGGGACGATACACGGCGAGGATAATGAGTTCTCTTGGGCTGGCAAGAGTTGCAAAGGACGAGGGAGGGAGGAGGAGGAGGAGAGAGGAGGAGTCAGGGGGAGGCTTGCTGCTGGTAATGAGTTGACGCTACGTAAGGAACAATGGAACGAACCGGCCGGAACCAATGAGACACAGAGGATAAGGCACAGTTCATAGTCTCTGGGCGGTGGATGATCCCACTAATGGAGGCGGGTAATCATGCGGAGACACACGCAAACGAAAAAAAAGAAGAAATTGAGAAGAAAATCTTCTCTTGGTGTTAAGTGAGCGAGTTGCTGGAGATGCCCCCTGGAAATGGGAGGGCAAGCTCTGAACTGTGCCAGATAAGCCGAGGACATTGTAGAAGTGTGTGTGTGTGTGTGTGTGTGTGTGTGGTTTTGTAAAATTCCCTATCGGGGGGGGGGGGTTTAAAACAACCCCGATATACGGGGTTAAGAGGAATCACCCGGTAAAGATATATATATATATATATAATATAATATAATATATTATATAATATATAATATTAAAAGGGCCTCAGTGAGGGGAAAAGAAAACCCCAGGTCTATGGAGAGGCCCCAATTTGAACTTCGCCCACATATCTCCGGAGGCCCGGGTAAATTTCCCCCTAATTTGGGGCCCCCAAGTGCGTCAACTGTCCCCCGAGACTCAATGCCCCAGCGGAGGAAAAAAGTCTCACTGTTTGCAAAAGATAATTAACTCGGCTTTGTTTTTCCCTCTTTTCTGTTTTCCCTCCTCTAAAAACCTCCTCCAAGTTCCCCCCAATTCTTTATTAAATGCGCCGCTTCACTTTCTTTTTTTCCATTTCTTCTTATAACATTCTTCTTTCCCTTTTTTTATCCTTTTTCCCAAAATATTAAATCATTCATCCTTTTTTTTTCCTTTTTCTTGGGTCTTTTTTTTCTTGTTCACTTTTCTCTTCTTCTTTTCCTGAGGGCCCATCATGTCAACCGCTCCCACACACACTTCAATCCCACCCTTTCATTCTCTCTCTCCTCTCTCTCCTCTCTCTCTCTCTCTCTCTCTCTCTCTCTCTTCTTCCCCCCACTCCCCCCCCTCCCCCCCCTTCTTCTTCCCTCCCCCAATCCCCACGCCACTAACCGGGCCCAAAAAGCATATTGTGGGGGGAGGACTTAACACCTCTCTCAGCAAAAATATTCTTCATATGTTCTGGTTACACACGCGCGCGCATCAACACAAGGATAAGTTACATAACCCACCCTATATCTATCCCGCCACAAACCAGCTCTTCTCTCTCTCTCTTTCTCTCCCCTCACTCCTCTTTCTCTTCTCCCCCGCACCCCCAGCATATGGGCGATATTGTTGTTGCCTTTAAAGAACAGAGCCATAAAATCACCACGCCCTAAAGAGGACATTATTGGCCGATTGTCACATAATTCGGCCCTCGGCGACTGGCGGGGGAAAGGGGGGGGAGGAGTTTCGACGTGAGGGAAACCGGGCTATGAACAGGGGGGCCATGATAAAACGCCGTCTGCACTGCACTGGAGGGGGTCTTTCGTCCATCTCACAGTAAATCGATTTATTCCGTTTCCCAACCCGGGGGCTATATCAGGGCCTCGTTGCAAATGGGGAGTAGCGGGTTTTAAACACGGGATATAAAAAGCGCTCACCTCGTATGTAAATAGGCCGATGGTGTTTTGGGAGGGGCATCTCCAAAAACAGATTGTAAATGATGGAAAAGATTATTTACGGTAGGCAAAGGCAAACCCTGGAAGCGGAAATTTGTCGACGGAAACTTTCCACCAGAGCTGAGGAGAAAACTTTTTAAACCGGGTGGGGAAAAAAGAAAGAAAAGTGAATACACCGAAAAATTGAGAATCAAGGAAAAAAAAAAGAGAAAAATTCTGGAACCGTTTAAAAAAAGCCTTTGGTAACCCCGGAAATAAGAGCGGGGAAGCCTCACAATATTTCAAAGACGACGAAGAAAGCTTTCCCAAAGTGAGTCTGAATAAAGTGAACAAATAAGCAACAGAAGAATTTGCATTACCCTGTCTGAGGAACACTGAAAATTTAAACTCCGAAATTAAGAAATAACCTGAGAAATCTTTTTGGAAGCAATGCCCCGAAAAACTTCTGATAACGAAGACTGGGGAACTTTATCGGTAAAGGCTGAAAAATAAGCTTAAAAAAAAACAAGCGGGCATGTCTTGAACAAATGGCCCCCGGGGCCCTAAAATGAGTTGTTGGACGTCCGGATGTGGGGCGGTGGGGGGGAAACAACCTCGAGCTAGATTTCTCTCTGGAATCGAATCCGGTATCCGTTTGGTACCAAGTTCCACAAAGAAACCCGGAAAATTTTTTGAAGATTGCGATAAAAGAGTCCATAAAAAGCTGCTATCTACCCGGAAACCCATGGGTAATGGAAAAAAAAGGGAAACTGCGAAGCTGGTTAATGAATAAACTCGGGTGTCGTTTCGAAAGCCCCTGAAACTAAGGAAGATGAAACCCCCGAGAATCAACTCGAGAAAGAGGCTAAGTTTACTTGAGGAGGCATCATCGGGGACACTGGAAAGGCAACTAAAAAGGCAAGGTCTTGGTGCCGTGGAAAGAGGAGGAACAACGACGTCGAGAGACATGAGTTAAGTCCTGGGACTCAGCCAGGACGCCCGTGACGCTCGGGAGACAAAGCCTGAAAAAAAGGGAAAAAAAAAAAAAGGAAAAATTCCCCCGGGAAAAGAAACACAAAGAAAACAATCTCAAAAAACCCTTTGAAAAATTTTTACTGGGAAAACCCTGGAAAACTTCAGATGACCCACCACGGGAAAAATAAACCCCAAAGAAAATTTTGAGAAAGCCACAACAACACCAAAACCAAAACACACACCCCAAACCCCGAAAACTCTGGAAACAACCCTGGAAGCCCTCGTTCCCCTCTGGAACTAGGGAAGCCCAAAAATCCAAAAAAGGCGAAAGAACCTCGAGGGGAGGATAAGAACGGTGGAGGCCCACAGTGGGCGGGGCATGAACAGTGCAAAGGAGGTGGGCGTGGCTTCCAGGCGGATGTGGATCCAGAGGCCAAGTCCTGGGCCCGCCGATACCCCGCCCCTCCCTTTTCTGCCCCCCACCCCCCCCTACCCGCGCAGCTCCCAGTGCAGGGGTACTGAAGATCTCTCTCTCTCTCTCTCTCTCTCTTTCCCCCCCTTCTCCCCCTCTCTCTCTCTCTCTTCTCTCTTCCCCCCCCCCGTGAGATGATCTTCGTTAAAAAGGATCTCGTGATCTCACCAGGTGGGGTGGTGGTGGTGGTGGTGGGGTGGTGGTTTTTGGTTTTTGCCTGAAATGTGGTGATGTGTAATGAATGTGTAATTGTGTGTACGTTCGGTGTGTATACACACAGAGAGCCTTTGTGTGTGGTGTGTTGGGGGGTTTTGTTGTTTTGGTCGTGCCTTCCTCCGTCGTGTATTGGACCATCCCCATGTGCCCCAAGGGCCCGCAGTGTTGGTTCCAGCATTAGCAATGGGGTCTTGGCTACGACACGTCCGTACCCAGTGTGGGACATCATTATTGACGGTTCGTCTGACAAATCACTTCCCGCGGCTCCGACTCTACCTCCTTCTGTCCGTCTCCATTGCCCGCGGGGGGTTTGTTCCCCCTCGAGAACTTACGTCACAAATTTAAACTAAATTACGAGAGTTTCTCCTCCTTGACAGACCCTCCCCCAACCCCCAGCTATAGATCTGCCTCTAAATTCTATATCAAAATTCAAAACAGGGAAAATATATATATTTATATTATTTTATATATATATAATAATAATTATATAATTTTAAAGGCCTTCACCTCCACATCATGAGGCCCCCTCTCTTTTCTGAATATCTAATGTCTAAAAATTTAGATAAAAAAGAGAGAGAGAAGAGAGAGGAGAGAAGAGAGAGAGAGAGGAGAGAAGGGAGAGAGAGGGGCCCCCGTGCCCCTCCCAACCCCCTGTGTCACCCCGACAAAGTCTCGGGTATACTTTGTGGTTGAGGCTGTACATCGTCCCCAAATGCTCTAAAGTTCAGACCTGTACTTGGGTTGTTGATGATCTCACGCCCCCCCCAACCCTGACCAGAATACAACACACACCCCCCACACACACACACACACACACACACACACATAAGCCGAGGACATTGTAGAAGTGTGTGTGTGTGTGTGTGTATGTGCGTGTGTGTGTGTGTGTGTGTAACACTTGCCTATCTGGGGTGGAGGGTTAAGAACAAGCCCAGATGATACGGGTTAAGAGGAACTCACCTGGTATAAGATATATATATATAATATATATATATATATATATATATATATTATATATATATATTAATATAATGTAGCCTCAGTGATGAGGTAAAGCACCCAGGTCGTATGAGAGGCCCAACTTGAACGTTCGCCCACATATCTCCGGAGGTCCGGTAAAGTCTCCCTAACTTGGGCCAAGTGCGTCTAACTGTACCCCGAGACTCAATGCCCCAGCGGAGGAAATGTCTCACTGTTTGCAAAAGTATAATTAACTCGGCTTTGTCTTTCCTCTCTTTTCTGTCTCCACTCCTCTACACCGTCCTCCAAGTTCTCCCAATTCTTTAATTAAATGCGTCCGCTTCACTTATCTTTCTGTTTCCATTTCTTCTTTATAACATTCTTCTTTAACCCTTTTTTTATCCTTCTTCCTTAATATTAAATCATTCATCTTCTTTTTCCTCTCTTTCTTCGTCTTTTTCTTGTTCACTTTTCTCTTCTTCTTTTCCTGACGGCCATCATCATGTCAACTCGCTGCACACACACTTCACATCCCACCCTTTCATCTCTCTCTCTCTCTCTCTCTCTCTCTCTCTCTCTCTCTCTCTCTCTCTCTCTCTCTCTCTCTCTCTCTCTCCTTCATTCTCTCTCCCTCTCCTAATCCCCAGCGCCACTACCCCGCTCCGCTCCAACACCACCCGCCAACACAGTCATCCACATCACCAACACAGGATGACGGGGACCCACGCCAGCCACTAACATCGAAGCCAACGCAGTATTGTGGGAGGAGTGACTTAACACGCTCTCTCAGCAAACAGATATTCATTCATATGTTCTGGTTACACACGCGCGCGCATCAACACAAGGATAAGTTACATAACCACACCACTATATCTATCCCGCTCACAAACCAGCTCTCTCTCTCTCTCTCTCTCTCTCTCTCTCTCTCTCTCTCTCTCTCTCCGCACCCACAGCAGTATGGACGATGATCCTGCTTGATAGCCTTTAAGAACAGAGCCATAAAATCACCACGCCATAAAGAAGGACATTATTGGCCGATTCGTCACATAATTCGGCCCTCGGCGACTGGCGGGGGAAGGGAGGAGGAGGGAGTTTCGACGCTGAGGAAGCCGGGCATATAGAACACGGGGGCCATGATAAAACTGCCGTCTGCACTGCACTGGAGGAGGTCTATATCGTCCATCCTCACAGTAAATCGATTGATTCCGTTCCAACCGGTGGCTATATCAGGGCCTCGTATGCAAATGGGGAGTAGCGGATGTAAACACGGTGATCATGCAAAAAGCGCTCACCTCGTATGTAAATAGGCCGAATGCGTGTTTTGGGAGGGGCATCTCCAACAGACATGATTGTAAATGATGGAACGATTATTTACGGTAGGCAAAGGCAAACCGTTGAAGCGGAATTCAGTCGACGGAAACTTTCACCAGAGGCTGAGGAGAAAACTTTGGAAACCGGGCTGGGAAAAGAGAAAGAATGATGAATACACCAGAAATAATTGTAGAATCAATGGAAAAAACGAGAAATCATTGCTGGAATCCAGTTAATACGCCTTAGGTAACCCTGGAAATAAGAGCGGGAATGCCTCACAAATATTTCAAAGACGACGAAGAAAGCTTTCCAAAAGTGAGTCTGAATGAAAGTGTACAAATAAGCAACAGAAGAATATTGCATTACCGTGTCTGAGGTAACACTGAAATCAA
Source organism: Panulirus ornatus (assembly GCF_036320965.1). Taxonomy (NCBI): domain Eukaryota; kingdom Metazoa; phylum Arthropoda; class Malacostraca; order Decapoda; family Palinuridae; genus Panulirus; species Panulirus ornatus. The sequence goes on from NC_092282.1 coordinate 9,394,245, forward strand.
ACTCTCAGAAATTAAGAAATAAACCTGAGAAATCTTTGGAAGCAATGCACGAAAGACTTCTGATAACGAGAGACGTGGTAACTTTATCTGGTAAATGGCTGAAAAATAAGCTTGAAAACACAAGCTGACATGTCTTGAACAAATGGCCTCCGGAGCTCCTGAAAATGAGTGTGTTGCACGTCACTGGATGTGGGACGAAGAAAATGCTGGAAACGAACCTCGAGCTCAGATTACTCTCTGGAATCGAATCCGGTATACCGTTATGGTACCAAGTTCCACAAAGACCTGGAAATCCGATTGAAGATTGCGATAAAGAGTCCATAAATAGCTGCTCATCTACCTGGAAACCCATGGATATATGGGAAAAACACATGGAAACTGCGATAGCTGTGTTAATGAATAAACTCTGGGTGTCGTTTCGAAAGCCACTGAAACTATAAGGAAGATGAAACCCTGAGAATCAACTCGAGAAAGAGGCTAAGTATCTCCACTTGAGGAGGCATCATCTGGGGACACTGGAAAGCGCAACTAAAGAAGGACAAGGTCTTGGTGCCGTAGGAAGAGGAGGAGACAACGACGTCGAGAGACATGAGTTAACTGTCCTGGGACTCAGCCAGGACGTCCGTGACGCTCAGGGAGACAAACTGCCTGGAAGAAGAAGGAAAAAAAAAAAAAGGAAAATATTACCCTGGAAAGAAACACAAAGAAAACAATCTCAAACAACCCTTGAAGAAATTTACTCGGAAACCCGTGGAACTTCAGATGACCCACAACTGGAAATGAACCCAAGAAAACTATTGAGAAAGCACACACACACACACACACACACACACACACACACACAGCAAACTCTGGAAAGCAACCCTGGAAGCCCTCTGTTCCCCTCTGGAACTAGGGAAGCCCAAATCCAGGAAATGAAGGCGAAGAACCTCGAGGGGAGGAATAAGAGACGGTGGAGGCCCACAGTGGGCGGGGCATGAACAGTGCAGGAGGAGGTGGGCGTGGCTTCCAGGCGGATGCTGGATCCAGAGGCAAGTCCTGGGTCGCCTGATGACCCCGCCCCTCCCTCTGCCCCCCACCCCCCCCTACCCCGCTGCAGCTGCCAGTGCAGTGGTACTGAAGACTCTCTCTCTCTCTCTCTCTCTCTCTCTCTCTCTCTCTCTCTCTCTCTCTCTCTCTCTCTCTCTCTCGTGAGATGATCTTCGTTGACAAGAGATCTACGTGATCTCACTCAAGGTGGTGGTGGTGGTGGTGGTGGTGGTGGTGGTGGTGGTGTGTGTGCACGTGAAAGTGTGAGTGTATGTGTAATAGAATGTGTAATTGTGTGTACGTTCGAGTGCTGGTATACACACAGACGAGCCTTTGTGTGTGTGTGTGTGTGTGTGTGTGTGTGTGTGTGTGTGTGTGTTACGTGCCTTCCTCCGTGCGTGTATTGGACCATACCCATGTGTCAAGAGGCCGGCAGTGTTGCGTTCCAGCATTAGCAAATGTGGCTCTTGGCTACCGACACGTCCGTACCCAGTGTGGGACATCATTATTGACAGGTGTCGTCTGACAAGTCACTTCCCGACGGCTCCTGACTCTACCTCCTTCTGTCACGTCTCCATTGCCCGCGGGAGGTTTTGTCTCACGTCGAGAACTTACGTCACATTATATCTAAATTACGAGAGTTTCTCCTCCTTGACGACCGACCTCTCCCCCAACCCCCAGCTCATAGATCTGCCTTCTAAATGTCTGATATCAAAATTCTAAATCAGGAATATATATATATATATATATATATATATATATATATATATATATATATATATATATATATATATGGTCTTCACCTCTCACATCATGAGCGCCTCTCTCTCTTCTGAATATCTAATGTCTAAAAGTTTGAGATAAAAAAGAGAGAGAGAGAGAGAGAGAGAGAGAGAGAGAGAGAGAGAGAGAGAGAGAGAGAGATGAGCACCGTGCCGTCCGACCCATGTGTCAGCCCTGATCATAAGTCTCGGGGATATACTTAGCTGGTGTGAGGCTGTGACATCGTCCCAACTGCTCGTAAAGTTCAGACCTGCTACTGGCTTGTTGATGATCTCACGCCCCACCAACCCTGACCATGAATCACACACACACACACACACACACACACACACACACACACACACACACATACATACACACATACCAGCCCTAAAAGCCACTGTGCTAGCTTGCAATGAAGGCTATATGGCCTCTCTCTCTCTCTCTCTCTCTCTCTCTCTCTCTCTCTCTATATATATATATATATATATATATATATATATATATATATATATATATATATATATATATATATATATATCATACTTAATCCCCATTTCACACTTGAGCGAGGTAGCGCCAGGAACAGACAAAGAAAAGCCCCATTCACTTACATCCATTCTCTAGCTGTCATGTGTAATGCACCGAAACCACAGCTCCCTATCTACATCCAGACCCCCACAGACCTTTCCATGGTTTACCCCGGACGCTTCACATACCCTGTCTTTTCTTTTATACTAATCGCCATTTCCCGCATTAGCGAGGTAGCGTTAAGAACAGAGGACTGAGCCTTTGAGCGAATATCCTCTCTTGGCCCCCTTCTCTGTTCCTTCTTTTGGAAAATTAAAAATGAGAGGGGAGGATTTCCAGCTCTCAACCCTCACGATATTTTAATGAGGTTTTATTATCACCACATCATCCTCCACCCTTCCAAAATAATGTTACATTAACACGGTAATATGTGACGTTAACTCAGTGTTATAATCAATTATAAGACACGTCCACAGTCCTCTGTGTTTCATAAACGTGTCAATCCTCATTTTCGTGAGGGGATGGGAGGAATATCCATTCAACATAGCATGAGAGAGTGCTCTGGACGTGCACAGCTTGGCTTGCTACACACAGCTTTGAAGGTCTTCCCTCGCGATCTGCAGACGAAGATTGGGAGACGGGGTCCAGTGTTGTATAAGAAAAAGGAAAATGATCATCTCTTTATCTTAATCACATCATTGAGGGAAGCGATGCAACTCCCCCGGAAAGATGCGACTCCCTAAGTGGTAACAAGTATATCAATGACCACTTACTTAATTCCTGACTTACTTACTTACTTATAAGTACTTACGACGAGCTTTTGCCAAAAGGCAACGCTTGCGCGTAGCGCTCACCACAGTAGAGGAAAAAAGTACACTTTTCACGTAATACGAGTCGTGTGTGTTACGTGTTGCCGGCAACCCACGTGTGGACGAAGCAGGAAGGAGAGAAGGCCAGCAGCAACTTAGGGGGCCCAAAGGAGTGGCACTTGACAGCCACCGAAGTCCTGGCGGCTCACTGCGCAGCCGTCGCTAAACCCATCCCCGATACCCTCCACAGTCGGTGCTGTACGGGGTATACATATCCCCGGAGAGAGAGAGAGAGAGAGAGAGAGAGAGAGAGAGAGAGAGAGAGAGAGAGAGAGAGAGAGAGAGAGAGAGCAGTCATGGGTTCCAGCCACAGCAGAACAAGCCTATCTAACTTTAACCATTGTTAACCATTCAGGCGGACACTCAGAGCGGATTTACTGCTGGCCTGTGTGGTCGGGAGGAGGAGGAGGTCATGGGTGTGCCAGCTTAACCCCTGCTGGGGGTCACGTACGAACCCGCTTCCCCTAATGATCCTCACACGCCCATATAATGACAGCTGAACCACTTCAACCACACACTCAAATAATGATAATGAGAACAACAACAACAATAACAATAATAATAATAATAATAATAATAATAATAATAATAATAACAATAATAATAACAATAATAATAATAATACGAAGAATAGCAACAACAACAACAACAACAATAATAATAATAATAATAATAATAATAATAATAATAATAATAATAATAATAATAATAATTATAATAATAATAATAATAATGATAATAACAGCAGCAGTAATACCAATAATAATAACTATAATGATAATGGTTGTAGCAGTAGTCGTAAAAATAATGATAATAAAGGAAACAGGGACTTGACTCTAATTGAGATACAGTGGATGCAGCTGCAGTGAAATCACGATGGAAAACGGGAGCTGGGTATCCCGAAATCACGATGGAAAACGGGAGCTGGGTATCCCGAAATCACGAGGGAAAACGGGAGCTGGGTATCCCGAAATCACGAGGGAAAACGGGAGCTGGGGATCCCGAAATAACACTGTAAAATGGGTCTCCTCTTGTGGGGTCAGGTACCTACCTACCTGCTGCCCCCAGCGGGGAGAGAGAGAGAGAGAGAGAGAGAGAGAGAGAGAGAGAGAGAGAGAGAGAGAGAGAGAGAGAGAGAGCTAACGGCTCAGCTGAAGGTGTGACATTACGAGATAATACGTATCGTACATGACCGTAGACGTAACGCGTATCATACGTGACCCCAGACGTAACATGCATCATACGTGACCCCAGACGTAACGCGTATCATACGTGAACGTAGAGGTAAAGCGAAACGATGATTTACCGTCACCCACGTAACCAGGGAAGGAGAGAGAGAGAGAGAGAGAGAGAGAGAGAGAGAGAGAGAGAGAGAGAGAGAGAGAGAGAGAGAGAGGGGGAGGTCTGGAATCCAGTCTATCCAGACTCCAGGAACATACCACCGCCCCTAACTTATTTACCAGAGCCTGGGTCGGGTACACTCCGGCGTGGTGGTGGTGGCCTTCTTCCCGCCACACTGCAGCATCAACCACCACAGCTGTCCTCAGCTGTGGTACGCTCACCGGCTGAGGCTTACCCGGCAAAGCTGTGGTTCATTAAAGGAAGAGGTGGTATTTTGATGACTGTATGGAGTTTCAGTGAGCTGTGGTGAGTTTCAGGGAGCCGTGGTGAGTTTCACTGAGCTGTGGTGAGTTTCAGGGAGCCGTGGTCAGTTCCACTGAGCTGTTGTGAGTTTCACTGAGCTGTTGTGAGTTTCACTGAGCCGTGGTCAGTTCACTGAGCTGTTGTGAGTTTCACTGAGCTGTTGTGAGTTTCACTGAGCTGTTGTGAGTTTCATCGAGCTGTAGTGAGTTTCAGTGAGCAGTGGTCAGTTCCACGGAGCTGTTGTGAGTTTCAGTGAGCTGTGGCGGGGATCCAGCAAATTCTGGCTTGTCTCAGTGAGCTGTGGTGAGAGTCCAGGAAGAATGCGACCCTAGTGCCACCACTCAACACTACTTCCCCATAAACATACACTACGCTCTTCTTCACGCTAACCAAACCGATGCAGAGAAAAAAATTTAAAGACGAAAATAAAATCCTGAGCTACAAATACATTTTTCAGCAACCCAAATTAACCAAGGCATCATAAGCACACACACGCATATATATATATATATATATATATATATATATATATATATATATATATATATATATATATATATATATACAAAACTTCGTAATTCTGTGGTGGGTAAGAAGTTTTCGCATTAATTTGGCCAGCGTATTAACATAACAATACGTATATTGGGAGGCAACTCAAGAGCCAAGTCCTGCAGCGAACATTTAAGTGTTGTAAATAGTAAAGTTGCCGGGTAGGCTCTCTGTGTGTGTCACTGGCAGGACGCAGAGAGGATGTATATTGCCCTAGGAGGAAGAGGAGGAGGAGCAAGAGGAGGAGGAGGAGGAGGAGGAGGAGGAGGAGGAGGAGGAGGAGGAGGAGGAGGAGGAGGAAGAGGAAGAGGAAGAGGAAGAGGAGGAGGAGGAAGAGGAAGAGGAGGAAGCGAGAGGAAAGATATGATACTTCTTAATAACGTTTCTTTGGTGGTGGTTGGTTGGTTGTGGTTATATCGTCTGGTTGGTTGTGGTTATTATATATATATATATATATATATATATATATATATATATATATATATATATATATATATATATATATATATATATATATATACGGTGTCCAATCTGATGTAAAGTAATGGCTGTATGATTATAAGTGATAGCAGCAGTATTGTAACTGATGGTCAAATGATTTGTAAGTGATGGTCAGAATATTGTAAGTAATGGCCAAACACTTGCACGTGAGGGACAAATTAATATAAGTGGTGCACTACTTACCATGCAAAATCTGTGTACATCAAACGTCAGAAAGTGACACTTTGGCGCAGCTGTATCATCGTCAGCTGACCAAGCCGAACACAGTATCTCGTCAGAGAACGTCCTCTCTTGAAGGAGGGATCCATACTGTCCCTGCTACAGAATGTAACGCAGGCGCCCCTGGGAGAGAGAGAGACCACAGGATCTTCTACCCGCCTCACATCACGAGCCACCACTTGAGCGTAACAGTACCCAGCTCTGATATCCCGACCCCTCGTCTTACTATTGCCCTTAATTTCCCACCAACTGATCCTCGAGCGTCGGGTGTATCCCTTCCCCAGCGAAGTGTCAGGGCCTGAAGCGCTATTTACTTCTCGTTTTCCTTGTTGCTTCCTCTCTCTCTCTCTCTCTCTCTCTCTCTCTCTCTCTCTCTCTCTCTCTCTCTCTCTCTCTCTCTCTCTCTCTTTATGACAATATAAACATGTGCACATGGGTTATTATACCCACATATACTCATTTACACATCCATCAATATATATATATATATATATATATATATATATATATATATATATATATTTATTATTTTTTTTATTATACTTTGTCGCTGTCTCCCGCGTTTGCGAGGTAGCGCAAGGAAACAGACGAAAGAAATGGCCCAACCCCCCCCCCCCCATACACATGTGTATATACATACGTCCACACACGCAAATATACATACCTACACAGCTTTCCATGGTTTACCCCAGACGCTTCACATGCCTTGATTCAATCCACTGACAGCACGTCAACCCCGGTATACCACATCGCTCCAATTCACTCTATTCCTTGCCCTCCTTTCACCCTCCTGCATGTTCAGGCCCCGATCACACAAAATCTTTTTCACTCCATCTTTCCACCTCCAATTTGGTCTCCCTCTTCTCCTTGTTCCCTCCACCTCCGACACATATATCCTCTTGGTCAATCTTTCCTCACTCATCCTCTCCATGTGCCCAAACCATTTCAAAACACCCTCTTCTGCTCTCTCAACCACGCTCTTTTTATTTCCACACATCTCTCTTACCCTTACGTTACTCACTCGATCAAACCACCTCACACCACACATTGTCCTCAAACATCTCATTTCCAGCACATCCATCCTCCTGCGCACAACTCTATCCATAGCCCACGCCTCGCAACCATACAACGTTGTTGGAACCACTATTCCTTCAAACATACCCATTTTTGCTTTCCGAGATAATGTTCTCGACTTCCACACATTTTTCAAGGCCCCCAGGATTTTCGCCCCCTCCCCCACCCTATGATCCACTTCCGCTTCCATGGTTCCATCCGCTGCCAGATCCACTCCCAGATATCTAAAACACTTTACTTCCTCCAGTTTTTCTCCATTCAAACTCACCTCCCAATTGACTTGACCCTCAACCCTACTGTACCTAATAACCTTGCTCTTATTCACATTTACTCTTAACTTTCTTCTTCCACACACTGGAACACATGAGGGGTTGTGACGTGTTGACAACATCGCGATTTCTCACCAAGTTTAAACAAATCATGCGACATGCGGGTTTCCCTCCACTAGTGAACCATCTGCCACCTAACTTTATATTCACGACCAAATGTTTTATAAAATGCCTAACGTTAATGACGACTACATCATCTGAATCTCTTAATGGCAATATAATATGTGGCAAGAATGAGATCAAATCATCGACCAATCAAACTTACGCTTTCAAGCCTATGCCGTCGTCAACAACGGACGACAAGACGACTAATCAACGTTGTTTTTTCACGTCTCAAAGGAATGCTATAGGGAGAGTGTTGACCAATGAACACCCTGTTTTCAAAACACACCTATGACGTGAGGTAAAGAAAAAAAAAAGGTGACCAATCATGGTCTCCCTACCAGGAAGAAATGGCAGTGACTCAAAGAGCGCGGGAATGTGACCAATGAACGCTGGGTTTACAAACGATCTCGCTCCGATGGGTCAACATTGGTGGATGGGAGGGGACACTGGCGGGTTAAGTTCGTACACACACACACACACACGCACGTCTTGCGAACGGCAGTGGCGGGGTCGAGGGGGCGGCCGGTTCGAGATTTACTGCCTTGTCTCTCGAGTAACAACTGTCCATCAGTTTAGCCAAGAGCTCAAAGCTGGGCAGATATTTTCGCGTCGGGGAGGGAGTCAAGCGAAGACATAAATTGGGACGGATCTGCCTGCCTGACGCGTGGCTGACTCGACCAACCACGACAGAATTTAGATTACCACACGCCCTTGAGGGGGAAGGGGGCGATACGACCCTTGAGCGCGATGATACGATCCTTCAGTGCGACGATACGACCCTTCAGCGCGACGGGCGACCTTCGAGCACGTCGGTACGACTCTTGAGCACGGCGGTACTATCCTTGAGTGCAACGATACGACCCTTCAGTGCAACGGTGCGACCCTCGAGCGCGGCGGTACGACCCTTACGGTCGTTAAAGCTAATTCAGCCTTGAGAGAACGATACAATAAAACCCTAAAAGCCATTTTCAAAATACGTACTATCGTACACATGTCTTACAGCGCAAGCCAGCGTCGCAGTCGGGCGCGTCTGAGGTTCGCATGACGTCATTCGCATAGCAACTTCGCTCTGCCGCAGAGGATGGAGTAAGAAAATGTCGTTTACGTCGGAGCAACACGGAGGCAGATTAGCATCTTAAACGAGACGCTTTGATCTCATGCCTTACGCTGGGGAGAGGGGGAGCATATGCAGGTGTCTCCCTGCTGGGGGAGGAGGGGAGAGAACAAACACATACACGTACACACGGAGGGAGAATTATTGCCTTGTTTACAATAGTTTCAAACACGGGGCGAATAAAGTGAAGGAATTTATTGCCCACTGTCGAGGTTGCAAAACTTGAAGGGAAGGAGGAAAAAACCCACATCTCTGGTGGATTAAATATGAAAAGGAGGTGTGTGTGTGTGTGTGTGTGTGTGTGTGTGTGTGTGTGTGTGTGTGTGTGTGTGTGGATGGCCTGGCCTTAGTTTCCCGCCAGAACAACCCCCCCCCCCCCCCCAGACTCAGGCGGTTAACGGTTTGAGCACGAGGGTACGACCCATTATGCAACCGCAACCCCCCCCTCCAATGGCACGAGGGGACGACCCATTATGCAACCGCAACCCCCCCACCAATGGCACGGGATTGAAACAACCCTTTGAGTATGAGGGAACGACCCTGGAGCATGACGGTACGAAGCTTGCAGTACAAAGACCTTTTTATTCTTTCGGGTCAATTTTTTCTTTTCTTTTTTTTTCTCAAAACTTAGGTTTTAGTGGGTGGTTTTGCAAGAGCCATCCCCACGCTTGAATTTAGAAAACGGTATCGAGGGATATATATATATATATATATATATATATATATATATATATATATATATATACATAAAAAAATATACCGAGACTATTATGTAGTACACGTAACTGCTAGCTGAACCATTTCTGCAGGACGATATATATATATCTAAGGTTTTCTTACCAGAGTTTGTTGTGACAGAGAATCTAGTCCACACTGCAGTACTGAACGCATGATGGCATCGTACGAGAATACCAGAGTCCTAGCCATTACAATACACACACACGTATATACTACTTAATGCAGTGGCTATCAAGGAGTATACATTCATACATACGTAGTGTAACATACACACACAC